>NW_019739604.1:0-12155 GCF_002891405.2 Cryptotermes secundus
AAAATATGTAGAAATAAGTGTACAAATTTTGATTTTTTTTTAAAATGGTGAGCGACCTTTCTGGAAGATTTCACATGTAATGACCCATAAGTCATTACGGATCTAATAAGAACTTTATGGAGGGTCAGTTTAATATTAGCGCTCAATCGCTCACTTTTGAATAATGGATGAATGAATGAATGTTCTGAAGGCCTTGGCTTCGATCATTTCTATGTGTAATCTCCATGTCTCTCTCTTATCGAAGATTACACCTAGATATTTTGCACTATTTACAAATGGAATATTTCTTCCATTTAGAGTAAGACAAGACTCAGGCGGTCGACGACCATGAGAGAAGTAGACGCCCTGAGTCTTATCTTCATTAATTTTTATATTCCAGCGCTCATACCAGGTCTCCATTGAGATGAGACCATGCTGGAGTTTTCTAACAATAAAACCATCCTTGCGATCTGTCGCACATAGACAGGTGTCGTCCGCAAAGAGGGCCAGGTGAATACCATGAGTTTGGGGGGCATCATTTATGTACAAGTTGAAAACAGTAGGGGAAAGGACAGAACCTTGTGCCACCCGTGCTTGCATTTCCCTTGGCGTTGACATTTCGCCTTCAACTGAGACCCTGAATTTACGTTTAGAAAGAAAGGACCCAATAAGCTTGGTCAAAATGTTAGAGAATTCCAATTTTGATAAATTATACAGCAAGCCTGAGTACCACGTAGTATCAAAGGCTTTTTTGATGTCCAAGAACACTGCAGCCGTAGACATTTTATTGTTGAAATTAAGGGTCACGTGGTCTGCCAGCCTCATACATTACTTTGCAATGTCGTGCTGTGACGTGCACGAAAACCAAACTTGCTTGCATTGAGCAGGCCTCTTCCTTCAGTATGTTTACGGAGGAATTTCAAAATTACTTTTTCGAACAGTTTTCCTGTCGTGGACAGCAGGCTGATCGGACGTATATTTTGAGGAAATTTCGGGTCTTTACCTGGTTTAGGTAAAATTACTTTATTTTTGCTTCCTTCCAAGTATTTGGAAAATGAGAGAGCCGAAAACAATGATTGAATAAATGAGTTAGGTGAATCAATGGTCACCTTGGAAGGTGCCTGAGGCATTCGTTTGGGATGCCGTCAATTCCACAGGCCTTTTTTAATTTCAGGGATTTTATTAATTTCTGAATGTCACATGGTCTGATCCTTAGAGGGGGGTTTTCATCTATGGCTTCCAGCAGAGCTTGAACTCTAGCCTCCACCCACTGTTCATGGTTTTCGTCACACAGGTCATGTGGCGTGAACTGAATTTCTAAACAGTCGGCAATTTCGTTGGCTTTGTCAGAAGAATAAAATTTAAGGCCAGAAGAACCATGAATAGCAGTTGGTGCCCTTGGTCCATCTCTCTTAATGAGAGATTTCGCAATGGGCCATATACTCTGAGGTGTGACTTCAGCGTTACCTATTTCTGTTTCCAACCATTCAAGTGCCTTTTTGTCATTTTCATATAAACAGTCTTTTTTTTTGGAAATGCTATATTATAATAATAAAGGCTAGTGTCCATAAAATCATTAAAACTAGAACTTGCATCTGAGTTTGAAAAACTCTCCTGCCATAACTCCTTCTGCAATAAATAATTAAACTCCTGGATACCCACTTTAGTAAACTGTCTTTTTCTGCTCATTTTAGGACCCCTCTCTTGTCTATTTACATTAATCTTTAGTGTTTGCGCCAAGTGGTCCAAATAACCCACGTCCAATACTGATGATGTGCATTCCAAAACTTGCTTGTTTGTTACTATGACATCTGTCTGTGGTAATGGAATTCTTTGTGACCCTGGTTGGGGATGCAATTATGTTGGCCAAATTATACAACCGAAGCAAATTTTTTAGTTCTCCTACTCTTGCACTGTCATCTAAGAAGTTTATGTTCCAGTCACCACATAAAATTAGTTTTTTCTTTTTCAACTGCACATTTTGGATTACAACTTACAAATTTTTTAGGAACATGTAAAAGTCACCATCTGGTGACCTATAAATACACACAATTATTTTGTCCTTCAACAATTCCACTATGGACATTTCAAAATCTTTTTCCTTACCTAATTTTTGCAAGTAGAGTAGTTCTGTAGTTTGCACATACTCTTTTACATATATACATGAACCAGCATGTTCATAACTAGTTCTGCTAAACTTACTTACTAGTTTAAAATGCTAAATATTTCTTAATTCTAACTGATCCTCCTTTAGCCAATGCTCAGTAAAACATAGTATATCAACATTTTTAGGTCAGATTGTAATAAAACAGTTAGTTCCAGTATCTATATAAATAAAAATGTAAATGTTTGTTTGTCTCTCCTCGAAGATCTCTGAAAGTTCTTCACCGTTTGCTTTGAAATTTTGACACAACGTTTCATTCGAACACAAGCGTTTTTATATACCTGTTATATAGATGTCACGCACGTGACAGGTAAAAAACGTGTTATACGTCATCCATCAAATACCAACAGATCATTGCCTAGGAATAACCGTGGCAACGAGCTGTTGAAACAGCGGATCGTTGCCTAGGAATAATCGTGGCAACGAACTGCTGAAACAGCGGATTGTTGCCTAGGAATAACCTTGGCAACGAACTGCTGAGACAGCAGATCGTTGCTTAGGAATATAAACAGTCTACAGGAAGCCACCGCCAGAGACAGTCGACATCCAGCCACGACAACATAGGCAGCATAGCACTGGGCCAGAAGCTAGGCGAAATAGGATTAGTTTTGTTACTGCAAGTGGCAATTCTTGCACGGTGTATAAGTGCAAAAGCGAGGAAAAAAAAAATACTCTCGTGATAGATTTCAATTTATTTTCATTTTGATTTCATTTTGTTTTAATTATTTTGTGTTACATTGCGTTGGAATTGAGCTGTGTCGTTTACCATAGCATTCATTTCGTGAGTATAGTTTATTTTTCGTTGTATTTCATTTCGTCCCTTATTTTCCGGTGCAATTGGCGGTGGGATTAAGCTGTGTCGATTGATCTGCGTTTGAATTGAAGTATTTCGTTAGTATTTTTAACTTTTTTGTTTCTTCTTTGTTTTCCAGCTTGTGTTCTTCCTTTTTTAATGTTTTGCAATTTCATATGTTTTTGTTACAACTTCCTTTCTTCTTCTTCAGCGCAGTCATTTCCATAGTAACGCTAGAACAGACCGTTGCATAGGATAAGAGGTTCCGTTGCGTAACAACGGATGAAACCAGAAAGTATACTTCCATGGAAACCAAACACTTCTACAAGGTGTTCTGTGTGTTGAGTAATTTCAAATCAGACTGGGGAAGAACGGGCAGACTGAGCCACACCAAGGTGTGGCCGGGCACAGCTAGTTTATAATAAAAATTCCAACTTAGGTTAAGCTGGGAACAGTGGGATGACATATTTGTGAATACCAATGTAAATAATATTGTGACGTGTCGCGCTAGCTGACGCGCTGAAGGGAGCCGAGCGGAGCCGAAGTTAGCCGAGTCCCAGCATCCTGGTAGCTATGCAACGCGAGTCAACAGCGGTGACGTCACCAAGGGATACCGCGGTTGCTAGGCAGCAGTAAACAACTCCGGACAGCGTTGCTAGCAACACGGCGCCAGGCAACAAGGGTGCCTATTACGTGGCTGTTTTTTGCGTTGTCCGGAACGAGGCTAGATATGGAACAGCAAAGACTATTCACAGTCAGTTCTTAGTTCCAAGTTAGTTCCCAGCTACCTACGAGTTGAGTTGGAATCTAGCCAGCGGCAAGTTACGAGTAGTGTGTAATAATCAGTGACAGTTTGTGGCAACTGAGAATTAACTGGGAGTGTGTAATACAGTGACACTTGTATAGCTCCCGTACTGTGAAACGTGTAGTCTACTGACAATAGCGTGATTTGAATTGCGAACAGGGTTATAAATTGTGAAACCCCGCAATATTGTTATAATTATTTGTAGCCGAGATTTGTAGGTTGTTAAATAAACCAATTAACGATCTCTACGGCGTCTTCAGTAACAAAACACGTTACATTTGGTGTCAGAAGTGGGATTTGAACTTACACACGTGACCGACAAGATTCGAACTCAAGACAAGTGACAATTTGATGTCAGAATTGGTTTACGAACTTGAATACGCCTCGACAAATAATTTAATTATTGTGCATCGAGTATTTTACTGCTACAACATGGACATGATGAAAATTGAAGAAATGGTGGAACGCCTGCTGGCCGCCCAAGATGATTTCATGTCAAAATTATACGCCGATAGAAAGGCCCGGCGAGAAGAAATGGCCGCAGAAAGAGAAGCTATCCGAGCAGAAACAGAAGCAACCCAAGAATGGACGGCACAACAAAAAGAGGTCCACATAGTGATACCGGTCGGAGAGACAATGGCCTGCCGAGAAATGGAGGCGCATTCAGAAGAAGAGCCTTCCTCAGCGAACAAGAAACCCGAGGCAACAGAACTATGAGAGGTACCTGTACAAGACTCCGAAGTAATGCCGGTCAGAGAACCGAAGAAGAAAAGGCGCAGGGACCGAAATCGACGAAATGTGAAGAATCCGACACGGGAAAGTCCTGGACCCCAGGTAAAGTTGGCCGCCGCCTGCAGGAAGGTGTCCCGCCGTGCAACAGTGGCATGGCGCAAGAGGAACATCCTCAGGAAATCTTGGATCCAAAGAAATTGTGGACTGCTGAAGAGAAGCGGCATAAAGATGTCCCGTCGTGCAACAGTGGCCCGACGCAAGAGAGACATCGTGATGGAGAACCTCACTAAGGGAACTGTTGGACCCGGGAGGAAGCAACTGTTCGCGGCTGACAAGAAGATGAATGGCTGTACAAAGGTGACACAGCGCAAGAGACTGTGACTCAAAGGAGATCAGTTAGAGTCACGTACAAGCCACCATAAAGATGTGTCCAAGAAAGCACAAGAAGGATTTCAATGCAAGAGGGCACAAGGACTCGTCATGAAAGGGAAATTCGAGGCATGTGCAAGTGCACAAGCAGAGGTGCTGCACGGAATCCCAGCACATGTGAACATCAAAAACTGGATACTGTGGAGGGGTCGACCCCCTCCAAAACAAAAAAAGAAGGGCACAGAAGAGGAGCCGGTAAAATAGAAGAACCGGCCTCCCCAGAGAGAGTGAATGTGCCATGGGAGAAAGCGATCTTCCGGCAAGTCAAAAGGGAACCGCTCGAGACAAGCTTTGTCTTAAAGAGGGGAGCGGATGTACCATACGAAGAATAGTTGCTGCAAGAAGAGTAGCTGAAACAACAGGAGACACTGCAAGCACATCTACGGGAAGGAAAAGGAACGGCGGTGCACCGTTAGGCTATTCGGGACGAACAGCGGAGCTGAAGGGAGCCGAGCGGAGCCGAAGTTAGTCGAGTCCCAGCATCCTGGTAGCCATGCAACGCGAGTCAACAGCGGTGACATCACCAAGGGTACCGCGGTTGCTAGGCAGCAGTAAACAACTCCGGACAGCGTTGCTAGCAACACGGCGCCAGGCAACAAGGGTGCCTATTACGTGGCTGTTTTCTGCGTTGTCCGGAACGAGGCTAGATACGGAGCAGCGAAGACTATTCACAGTCACTTCTTAGCTCCGAGTTAATTCCCAGCTACCTACGAGTTGAGTTGGAATCTAGCCAGCGGCGAGTTACGAGTTAGTGTGTAATAATCAGTGACAGTTTGTGGCAACTGAGAATTAATTGGGAGTGTGTAACACAGTGACACTTGTATAGCTCCCGTACTGTGAAACGTGTAGTCTACTGACAATAGCGTGATTTGATTTCCAAATAGGGTTATAAATTGTGAAACCCCGCAATATTGTTATAATTAATTGTAGCCGAGATTTGTAACTTGTTAAATAAACCAATTAACGATCTCTACGGCGTCTTCATTAACAAAACACGTTACAACATGTTTAATAATTTTGTTAATACTTATTTAAGATGTTTTATGCTAGCTTTCAAAAAAGAGAAATTAGATATAATAATATCCAAAACAAATGGATTACTAAAGGGATTCAAACTTCATGTACAAGAAAAAGAGAATTGTTCCTGGCATGTAGACATAATGATGATATTAATCGTAATAGATATTACATATGCAATATAGTAAAATACTGTCATGTGTCTTGAGTTCGAATCTTGTTGGTCACGTGTGTAAGTCCAATCCCACTTCTGACACCAGTGCAACGTGTTTTGCCACTGAAGACGCCGTTCGGATTGTTAATTGGTTTATTTAACAACCTACAAGTCTCGGCTACAATTAAAATATAACAATGTTACGGGCTTCCACACTTTACAAACCCTATGCACTGATCAATTCACTCTGTCCTCAGTAGTATACACGTATTAATTACGATACTGGAACTATACAAGTGTCACTGTATCACACACTCCCAATTATTACTCAGTTATCACAAACTATCACTGATTATCACACACGCATCCGGTTCCGCTTTCCGCGACGGCTGCTATATTCCAACTGAACTCGTACGCTGCTGCCTTGAGAACTCATGTCGGCGGCTGATATGCTTTTAACTCATTCACTGCTGACTGGAGAACTGTCTTCGGCCGCTGATACACTTTCAACTGACTGCGGTGGCTGTGTAGTTCCCTTATATAGTCGCAGCACTTGCCTGTTACGTAATCGGTACCGCTGTTGCCTGACGATGTGTCGACAGCAGCGTTGCGTGTGATGTCACAGTGCAGAGGGGGGCAGAGTTGACTTGCCTATTACCATAGTAATGACATCGCTACGATGCCACCACGTACCACCGGCCAGGGAGGGGGTGTCCTCCGTTGCGCAACTTGTCACAATATTAACAAAAGTAATAAAGGCTGCAAAGAAACTACATTATAACCAAATTATTTTAAATTCTGAGAATAAAATGAAAAACACTTGGAGAATTATAAATGAACAAAAGGGAAAACCAAAACTGAACGAGGATATTCAAACTTTGACATCAGACAACAAAATAATAAGTAATCAAAAGGAAATGGCAGATTCTTTCAATAGATACTTTATAACTATAGCAGAGTTGATGCTCGTCAGTAATTATGGTAATAAATTTAGAACTAATATTGTTAATCCAACTGATTTAAGGGAAATTTTTAAATGTCCATTCAATACACTGACTTGGAAGTATACCAATATGCGCGAAATTGATAAAATTATTAAAACTAAGGATTCCAGTGGTTATGATGAAATCTCTAGCAGAATAATTAAAGTAAGCTCACTTTATGTCATTTCACCTCTGATGCATATCTGCAACACAATTATGTGTTTGGGTGTCATCCTGGATAGACTAAAATATACTACAGTTAAGCCATGCTTTAAAAAAGGCAACAGGCAGGAAATTTCTAACTATAGACCTATATCTTTGCTGACTTCTTTTTCAAAAGTAATTGAAAAACTTATTTATGAAAGATTAATTACACATATTGAAATGAATAGTATCTTGGTCAATTAACAGTATGGATTTAGAATACACTCCTCAACCGAGGTGGTGGCCTTTACATTATCAAATAGTATACTTACTTCAATGAATAACAAAATGTTAGTGGGTGGTATTTTTTGTGATCTACAAATGGCCTTTGACATAAAATACTAATTGATAAACTTGAATTTTATGGAATTGAAGGTAAATTTAAAACATTAATAGTCTTATTTAACGGATAGATATCAGAGAGTAGAACTTGGTAACAAAAGTAACAGTGGGTGCATATCTGATTGAGAGAGGATTGAATGTGGAGTCCCACAAGGCTCTATTCTTGGCCCCTTGTTCTTTTTACTTTATACAAATGACTTGCCAAAGATACTGTGACGCATTGCGCTATGGAGGACACGACCCCCCGCCGCCGGCGGTGATGTGCCGAGCGGAGCCAAAGTGAGCTGAGTCCAAGCACACTGGTCGCTATGCAAAGCGAGTTGGACGCTAAACAAGAAAGAGGAATCAGTCATAAATTCTTTCGAGAGGAAAATCCTAAGACGAATTTATGGACCAATAAAAGAGAATGGGATATGGAGAATAAGATATAATAAAGAGTCATACAAATTATATAAGGAGCCAGAGATCTCAGTGACAATAAAGCTTAAAAGATTGCAATGGGCTGGGCATGTACAGAGAATGGCTAAGGAGCGTATCCCAAAGAAAATATTATACAGTACAATAGGTGGTAGGAGACATGCTAGGAAACCAAGAACTAGATGGATTGATGCGGTGGAAGAAGATGCAAAGCAGTTAATGGGCGTAAGGAACAGGAAGAGAGCTGAGCAGGATAGAGAGGAATGGGGAGGCCAAGGCCCGACATCGGGCTGTTGCGCCATAGTAGAAGAAGAAGAAGAAGAAGAAGACGAAGAAGAAGAAGAAGAAGAAGAAGAAGAAGAAGAAGGAGAAGGAGAAGGAGAAAAAGAAGAAGGAGAAGAAGAAGAAGGAGAAGGAGAAGAAGCAAAGCGAGTAAACAGTGGTTCCTAGAGAGGGCGGTAATAAACAGCAGTACCCATTACGTAACAAGCAAACACAGCGACTAGGCAACAAGGAAGCGAGGCATTTCCCGTTGTCTGGCTGAAGATTTATAAGAGAACTACACTGCCTACGGAGTTCATCTGAAATGTAGCCGTCGTCAGAGACAGCTAAAGTTAGTCTGCAGTGGACAAGTCAAAATGTACCCATCGCCAAAGACAGTTGGAACATAACAGCAGTCAGTCAGCAGCGAACGAGTTAAAGTGTATCAGCCACCGAAGTGAGTTTTCAAGGCAGCAGCCACGGAGTGAGTTGGAATCTAGCAGTCGTAGCGGAAAGAAGAACCGGATGTGTGCGTGATAATCAGTGATAGTTTGTGATAACTGAGAAGTAATTGGGAGTGTGTAATACAATGACACTTAGATAGCTCCCGTACTGTGAATACATGTAGACCAGTGAAGATAGAGTGAAGAGATTTGTGTTCAGGGTTTGTAAAGTGTGTAAACCCGTGACAGTGTTATAATTAATTGTAGCCAAGACTTGCGGGTTGTTAAATAAACCAATTAACAATCCGAACGGCGTCTTCAGACTATACACGTTACAATACTAAACAAAGATGAATATATGGTTTTGTACACGAATGATACGAGTATAATAATTACAGATATAAATTATTCAAATTTTGAAATAAATCTTAATCGGACCGTCAAGAAAATACACACATGTTTCAGTTCCAATCTACGTACTTTGAACCTGAAGAAAACTCAATATTTGAATTTTTGTTCACGGAAAGGCAGTAAGAGCCCAACTCACATTGTCTGTGAACAGGAGGGAATTGTTACTGTATCTGAAACTAAATTTCTTGGATTATGTATTGATGATACTTCATCCTGGAAAGGCCAAATAGACCATATTGTTAATAAAATGGCCTCAGCTTGTTATGTACTGAGAAATATAAGACATCTAGTATCAACGGAAGAATTAAAGTTGAGTTACTTCGCCTTAGCCCATTCTATTATCATCTATGGAATAATATTTTGGGGCAGTGTAACCAATGTACATAACATATTCATAATGCAGAAAAGAATTGTTAGAATCATTACCAACACTAAACCTAGAGTGTGATGCAGGAAGCTTTTTAAGATGATGGGAATAATGACACTATACTCACAGTATATATATTCATTACTTTTATTTATAATTAATAATGAAAACTTGTCTCTTATTCATGGCGAGATACATGAATACAAAACTAGAGTTCACAAAGATATACATATGCCTGCCGTGAATCTGACAAAATATAAAATGGGACCCTATATAACGGGTATAAAAGTATTTAATTGTCTCCCTCAGTCAATAAAAATGTTAATGGGGAGAAAAGTTTTAAATCAGCACTAAAGAGGTTTTTGTATCATCATTCCTTTTACTCTATGAACGAATATTATCAACATGCGAATGAATGAATGGAAAAGATATATGTAATTAACATATTTTATATTTGTATTCATTAATTGAACTTTTAGTATATTTTAATATTGAAATCTTGTGAAATGTATATGTTACGGTTGTGTTGTGTTGTGTTAGCCTTTATGGGTTGTAATTTAATCAATTTTAACTTGAACAATTTCCACTTTTTTGTGGTTTGATTATCACTATGTATAATTTTGTTTTATGACTGCTCTGTATGTGACTCTGTTCTGCAAAATGGAAGCTTTCATTTATTTACTGCCATACTTGTTCCTCCATGTGTCATCAGATATACAGCCTTTTGTTGTGGTTCTATGCATAACCATGTTAGCTGTAAACTGGATGAAACTTCCAGCTGACACATAAAGATTTAAACAGTCATTGTTTTGACTAGAACATGGTCATTTCCAGCTACAAGTCTTTACTTTAGTTTTCAGTTTTTTTATACATAGTTGGGGGGCACATGTTAGTGTAGTTGGCTGAGGCACTATGCTACAAGCCAGAAGTTTGTTGGTTCAATTCTCGATGAGGTCATTGGATTTTTCATTTGACCTAATCCTTCTAGCCACAATATGGTCATGGGGTTGACTCAGCCTCTAACAGAAATGAGTACCAGGAATATTCCTGGGGGTAAAAGATGGCTGGCACGTAAGGCTTGACAACCTCACCTCCATCTGTGATCCCATCATCTAGAAAATGTGGGACCCTCAATGTCTCACAATCCTAGTGGCCTCCACAGCCTGTTACAGGGATAGTATCACCTTTTCTGTACAGGGTTCGGTATGAATGAAGTAGTAATGATATAAAAGGTAAAGCTGTCCCTGTACAGGTTGTGGAGGCCCATAGGGTTGTGAGAGGTAGAGGCTTCCATATTTTTTAGACAATTTGCTCGCAGATGGCGATAAGGTTGTCATCATTATGCTCTGGCTGCCTTTTACTCCACCAGGAAGATTCCTGGTACTCATTTATGTTAGAGGCTGAGTTGACCCCAGGGCCATAGTGCAGCTGGAAGGATTAGGTCAATTGAAAATTCCAGTAACATTGGGTTTGAATCCCACTACTTTCTGGCTTCTAGCATGGTGCCTCAAGACCTCAAGGGGTGTATTCTTGTGACGTCACTTCATTACTCTTCCACATAACTATAACACAAAATGTTGAACAGGTAATTTCACAATCGGTCGTTTCATGTTAACAACTGTCACTAGACTGTAGAAATGCAAAACTGTAAACTCCCTGTGCTGGCTAACCACTGGCTTCTGTCCACACCTCTACCACAGCTCCGCTTGTTATACTTCAAATTGGACAAGTGAGAAACGTCCCCTCCAGCAGCACATCTACTGTTATGTCACAGCGGGGAATTGTTTACTGCCCTGTTGCCTAGCAGCAGCAGCTGCTCCTCTGCTGTTATGTCACAGTGAGGAAGTGTTTACTGTCTCATTGCCTAGCACAGCTCCTCTGCTGTTGCATCACAGCAGGGAAGTGTTTACTGGCAACTCATATGCAGTCATGGATCATAAGTCAAGGAATTAAAGGGGAAAGAAGTCTCGATTCCGAACACCCTTAATGATATAGTTTTTGGAACTGTTCACCAACCATGCAGTAAGAAGAAAGCAGTCTTCTGGGATTTGGCACCGTGTATATGTGGTGTTAACCGACGTTTCGGAGGAACGTATCGCCCCCATCTTCAGGGTTGAAGAAAAAGTATAAGTAAATCTGCAAGCGACAACACCGTGCGATATGGTCAAGCAGACTAAAGGAACATACCGTTGAGCAGAGAGGGAAGGGGATGAACTGCAAGTAAACAAGTGAAAGCAGTGGTGTGGGAGGGGTGGGGGAAGGGAGCCGGGACAAGCTTGATTTTGTGTAGGGGAGAGAGTAGCAGGTTAAATGGCTGGGCTTTAACTGTGGGGGGTTGTTATGTTGGTTGGTCATGGCCTTGTGGCTTCCTGGATCTGGCGTCATATCCCGGTGGGTGGTTTTTAAGAGAACAGATAAGGGGTTTCCAAGACTTGCTGAGACGAAACCCATCCTCTCTGTTCATATTCCCTGGATGCAGTTCGATCTCAATGGCTTCCCTAATGATGCGATCCATATAGCGCGTCTTGGTGGCGAGGATGGAGGTATTCTGAAGCTGAATGCGGTGTCCCAGTTCGATGCTGTGTTCAGCTACGGCCGACTTGTCCGGATGTTCGAGACGGATGTGCCGCTGATGCTCCTTCAACCTCGTGTCC
>NW_019739604.1:12670-20574 GCF_002891405.2 Cryptotermes secundus
ACTTATACTTTTTCTTCAACCCTGAAGATGGGGGCGATACGTTCCTCCGAAACGTCGGTTAACACCACATATACACGGTGCCAAATCCCAGAAGACTGCTTTCTTCATAGTCACCGCCGTGAAAGCCTCAAATCTTACAACCATGCAGTAGTTCTCAAAGCTGCCATCATAAGAACTCCCTGACATCCTCCCTCAGACAGATGCTGTTACAGTTGTACTGATTCGTGATCACAGTAGAGGCTAGGTGAATTTGTGATTGCATTACACTACATCTGATATTCTGCTGTCACCTGACTTAAAGTAAGTACATTTGTTTTGACTCTAAAACAGAAAATTGAAACATTACAGATTGGAAAATGACGAAAATCACATGATAATTCAGTTCTGGAAGAATCTGTGCATCTGGCACACCCCATTTTCCATTCATGCTGGCCAATGGAGCTTATGGTAGTATGTATCATGGCTGATATTTCTCATCTCTCTTCTCCTATAATGGCATGTTTCGGACAGTATTTACTTAACCTTTAAACGCCGGACTTCTGAAATAGTGGTAAGCTTGAGCTGGCTGGAGTTTATTTAAATTCCTGCTGCTGGTGCCCGTTTAAATGACCGTTGTTACTCTGCGTTTAAATGTCCGTTTCTGTTAGTGCGCCTAAACAATTTTAAGCATTGTGTTAAAAATGCTGTATCTAATTCAATTTTTATGATAAATGGATGGAATTAATTTTGTTTGTATCAGCAAAGAATATTCTGTCGCATATTATAATGGAAGATTTGAAATTTTTTATACAAATTATACTCCATTTTCAATTTTTTGTCTTTTAATTTTGATGAATACTGCAAAAATGATTTCCCAGTTCTTCACAGAGTTGTTCTGCATTACAAATTCATTTCTGTTTGTAACACTTGACAAATTTTAGCAGTCCCTGATGTCATAAAACAGATGGAAGCAATAAAATCATTTGGTCTTCTGCTAGCACTGCTTACACTCTTCGGATTTTCAAATCTTTTGACTGAAGGTCAGAAGAATGAAAGAATGGCTATTCAAGAGAGAGCTAGAGGGGTTCCTTCTTCAGTTCTAAGACCTTCCGTTATAGCTGCAAAAGCTTATTGCCCTTTCTATGGGCCTGAACAGACAGCTGCATCGTGGCTGAGATTCAGAGTGCGATCTGTTTTCTGTGCGTGCTTAGTGAAATCGAATACTGTAGTTTTATTTCAGCCTAGATATACATCAAGCAGATAACAACAAAAAAGGTTGTACATCGAATTTTACTATATATTTTTAACACATTAATCTGCAGAATCTGCAATAAAAGTACTGGCTCGTGGATGAGTTTGGGCATAACTCATACGTATACTCTTTTTGTTGTTGTTCACCTAGGTATCATTTTAATTTTTCTATTAGGGCTTTACTCAAGTCTGTCTGGTAATTACTACATTTAAAAATAAATATTTAGGACTGTGCATTCGTTTCTACTAGCGGCGTGTGCGCGCGCTTCCCCTAGCGGAGTTTAAATGCCCGACTGGCCAAAACGGGGTACTTTGGCCACGACAACCTTACTCACCACTGGCACAAACGGGGCACTTCGGCACTTAAAGGTTAAACTGTACTAAGACAAATGGATAGGGACAAAAACAAGAGAATGAATGATAAAATGACTGGGAAAGAAATAGGGAAGAAAGAAGGCAACATTACAAAAGCTTATGCAATAAGTGCAGAGACTTCCTGTTCTGTCAGTCTGATCAGATGTGACCTATGTAAGGTAAAGCTATCCCTGTAACAGGTCATTGAGACTTCCACATTTTTTGGACGAGTGTAACAGACACAAAAATGTTTTATGGATTCTAGTTGACGGGTAATTTTTTTTTAGTATACTGAAGTATAACACGTCACATCACAGAACATTCATTCGTCTTCATCAAACCATGGCTTATGCTTCTTCAATTCATAATTACTTAGACTCTCTTTGCCAAAAATGTTGATATTCTCTCTAATAGTTTCCGAAGCCGCGAATCTATCTGAGATTTCAATTTCGAATATTATCAGAGCTTGGGAACATCAAAAATTTACCACAGCTAGCCACGAACAAACCTTGGACGACATTAAGAGCCTCCTTATCAAGATAGACAGCGGCACAAAATCTGCCCCATACAAGGGCGATAGGAATACGGACACGAACCTACGTGGTTTATAAAATTTTAACTATTGACAATAAGTTTTTAAACAACATCTAGAAATCTTTTTAAAAAACTTTACAATACCAGGAAGCTGCTGTGATTGTGAAACGTTCAAAATTATGCATACTGTGCGTTATAGGACATGTGTATGTAATTAAATCAATACACCTATTGTGATAGTAGTTTCCAGCTTGTAATGATGATCCCTCTGAAGATGGTCCACAAGGACCGAAACATGTAAGGGTTGATAGGTTTTCATGTAGTAAAACTTATATGTCACATTGGAGGGAGTGATTTGTGTTTGTAATTGTTAGTGTGACGGACCAGAATGAAACAAAAAAAACTATATTTAGGTTAAAGAAGAAAGTCGTCTTCTGGGTTTAGGCACCGTGTATTCTTCGTATTGGCCGACGTTTCGGAGGAACGTAGTGCCTCCATCTTCAGAGCAGTTGAATGGCTTGGAATGCGGAGAGCAGTAGCTGTAGTGATAGGATGTGAAAGGCGCTATCACTACAGCTACTGCTCTCCGCATTCCAGGACATTCAACTGTCTGAAGATGGAGGCGCTACGTTCCTCCGAAACGTCGGCCAATACGAAGAATACACGGTGCCTAAACCCAGAAGACAACTTTCTTCATTGTCATCGCCATGGAAACCTCAAAACTTACATATATTTAGGTTGTTTAAAAACTGAATAAAATTTCCAGATGGAGCCCTATATACAACTATTATATAGGCTGATAGTATTTTTATTGCACATAATTCAATATCTCGTTCAACACACAATTTGTCCAAGTTAACACAGGAATAGTTAATGGAATTGTGAACAAAAATCCCAACTCCACCCATTGTAAAGTTTTTTCTGCAATACATAGCACCCCACTTATAATGGTCAATATCACAATTTTCAAATTCAAGAGAATTCAGATGATGTTCTGTTAAGCAGATAACATGTGGCCAATCAGGATATAATGCACTTGATAACTCACAGGTTTAATTCCTCAATCCTCTAATATTCTGATGAAAAATTCTAAAGTCGGATGTGTTATCATACAGACAGAAATGATGTTTAAGGTGACTACCTTTCTCAGCTGGATTATACTCTTTATAAATGTTGAGATCTGTAGAAATATGAATTGAATTCCTATTGTCCATAGGTGAATTTACCAGAAAAAATCATCCTTCCTAATTACAGGTGGCCTTTTTTGGTCGAGTTGAGGTTCTACATGGATTTCTCTTTATCAGTTACAAGTTCCTGGTGGTGTATATCTCATAATTATACCATCCCTATGACAAGGTAAATTCCAATGTATGGTAATAATAATATTTTAAAATACTTTATATATGAAACATCTTACCTTTGGCTTCAGTCAAAACTCTTTTGTTACTACAGCTGTACATCAAAACTCATATATTATTATTGTGAGGAGCCATATTTACGACTGTTTGAGATACCATGCTGACAAGTGTTCCTAGGTCTTGTAACCAACTGTAAGAAAAGCAAACATTCATATTAGCAAAGTAATCTTACTGATGGAATCATGCTGATATCACAATCCATTACTTCTCACGTTCATTAACAGTGAACCTGAAAATAATAATGTTAAATTCTGGAGTAGTTACTATAGGATTCTGCCGATGGTGTATAACACACAGAGATATTGGGTTTTCAGACTTTATTCATCATCCTGGTTTTTAAGATAACTAAGAAAAAACACGACATTTCCTTTCAGAAACTGGATCTGTTTACATCCTCAGATGAGGTAAGACACCTTTTCTGTTGGGTCCTTTAGAAAGAGCTAGCCTCAATCACTGGACAAACAATGTCACAAAACACAAAGGTTATAAACACCTGAGAACAGGCTAAGTCAATGAGAGCTACTAAGAAAAATATACATAACAAATTGTTCCAAACACGTACAAGCGTGGGACCAGGATAGATAGATCCATAGAAACGTCGTGTTTTTTTCTTAGTTATCTTAAAAACCAGGACGATGGATAAAGTCCGAAAACCCAATATCTCTGTAAATTCTGGAGGTCTACACTGAATGTAAGAGTCACGTTTAATTTAACGGGTGGATATGGGGTGTCAATCTCATTAGAAATGAGAATCAAATTAATTTTTTCAAACTCATACAACTGTTCCATTGATTTAAAACATTATGCTATAAAAACGTAGGGTTAAATCTGAAGGAAATTGTAACCGTATGTCCCTCGCCAAAATTATTTAATTAAGGGTACGAACAACTAATGCATTGTTTAATACCATTAGAGACGCTCCTCAGGAGAGATACCATCCCGGGACCGTCTAGTTGTAATTCAGCTATTGTCCTCCTTAGGCTAAGGGTGCCACTATTGTCCCTAACATCGCCTGTTTCCTCCTGGTATCATAAACCCACAAACTGACCTTGCGCGAGACCGGCTTGTGTTCCATGCTTGTGTGCCATGAAGACCTAAAAAAGTTTAGGGGCTTCTCAAAAAATACAGATGTAGTTCAGATGCCGGGCTCGAACCTTGGCTTTCTCTTTTTATGTTTCTATTTTTTCTTGTTTTTTTTTATGCCAACTGGGGGACATGTAACGAGAGGGAAGTCGGTTTTAGGGAGCGGAGGAGGACAGTTGTTGAAATGTAGACAGAAAGCAGAGAAGTGTTTTTACAGTAGTGGTAGAGAGTCAGCGGAGGAGCGGCTAGCTTGGAGAATAATGTAAATATTGATCATCAATGGAACTTTAAATTAAAACTGCAATCCACTGTGTGTTCTGGAGCCCCCGGATTCATAAACCTCGAAGTGTGTTCCACTCCCATCTCTGAAGCACCCATATCCTGAGAAAAAGAACCCAAGCTCGAGCAACGTCGTGGCAGCTGTACGTCCGAGGGCGGCTACAAAACTCACATACGGGTCGTATGAAGAAGGTCACAAGGTGAAGTTCGTGAAACACTGGGTCCCATAGGATGAGCTAACCTCACTCAATGGTCTGGAGGTTAGCTGTATTGAATTCAAAATAAAAATGCAATGAAATGAAATGAAATAAGGGAACCTACAGAGTAGGTGTCTCCTCCTCACCTGAAGACGGAAGCTTCTGAAAAGTTGTTTTTTCTAGTTTTTTAGAAGAAATGATGGACGAAGTTCGAAAACCGGTAATTCCGTATGTTTCATCGCCAGAACCATATAGAATCTAAGTTAAGTTCTACTTTCCATAATGGTTATCAGGTATATTAAGTAAATATGAGACACTTCCTTTGCATCTTAAACTTTTGAGATTTGAGCTCACAAAGCAAGTATACTTGCAGCTGGGATGCAGTTCAAAATCAAACACACTGTTCCTTGAACACTACAAAACTTCTTATAACAATGCAATCCGGTGCTGTAACTTGTTCTGAGGACTGCACAAACTAATATCAAAGCTCAAATTACACGTACCTACAGATGAATTTAAAGTTACAGTCTCCTCTCACGCTTTTTATTTTATTGTCTGTATCTCTACAGTAACTCTGTCTTGTCCCTTTTTATTATTGAGGATCTTGCAATATGAAACGTCACATCCTCGTGTGCACTAATTCTTGCTATATACATAGCTCAATTCAATCTAACACGGGGACATTCCCTTCGAATCCTTATTAACGAGTCACAACCTTTCCATATATTAACACAGTTGGCATCACTGTCTTTGTATTCCCATTTTCACGTAAAAGTTGATCAAATTAATTAATTTGTCTTTTCTTGTTAATATTTCAGAGATTAGGCCATCTGGCTTGTTTGGAATAAGAATTGATTTTGAAAAGTTGGATATATATATATTGGACATTTTTTATGCAAGGAGGGAAATTAGGCGCCTACTGAGACATCAGCGGTCAATATCACAACTACTAAATTGGTCAACCGTTTTGAACGTATTGGAGGTTGCGGTCAGAATTAAAAGTAAAGTTACAATAGTTTACGTAATTTTGTAGTAGCAAACGGACAGTAACTGTGTAAGTACATTAATTCTATCATGTAAGAATTATAAGTACTTAATATTGTACAAATTATGTTGCACTTTACTGTCTGCCAAAATCCAACATTAAATTTGCAATTAAAATTCAAATTATAATAAGTTATCCTATTAAATTCAGTAAAAACGTTTACTCCATCTTGACAACAATATTAACAAAACTTGGCTTAACCTATTGTGCATAACTTTTTCAAGTACTTTAATATTTATTAGTCCACCATATATCCATAAGGAGTACAATTCCAGCTGATGTAGTTACCATCATTAAGTATATGCAAATAGCTGTGCAATAGTGCACCTGTCAGCAACATACATAACAAATTGTATAACATGCGAATAAAACAAATAAAAAAAATAACAATCCAGAAAAGTTATAAAAGAAACAAGTACAATTCAGTATTTATGCTTAGAAGTAAAAATACAGTGATAATTAAAACACTCTGCAAAGATACATGATCAACTGTGCAACAGGGCACTTGTCCAAATGTATTAAAGAAAAAGATATATATACAGATTGTTTTTATGGTAGAAACAAATTACAACAATATACTCCATGGGGCACTTGTCCAACAGAGACAGGTACAGGTAAACATACCAAAAAGTTAAAAGACCTAAAAAAAAATATGTAAACTTCAACATCTATGTTTCGAGTGTCTGATAATTAAAATACTCTTTCAGCGAGTAGTAAGAACCAGCATACAAGAATCTCTTTAAGGCTGCCTCAAAAGATTTGTGATCATTTGATAATTCGAGTTTCGCAGGCAAGTGATTAAAGATCTTTATGCCTGAGTAATTAGCTCCCCTTTGAACTTGTAGTCATAGAAACACTTGGGGGAAATAAATTGTTTTGTCTAATACAGATACTATGAATTTCAGAATTCCTTAAGAACACGTGTCTATTATTTACAATGTATTGCATCAGGGAATACACGTATTGAGAACACAATGGTAAAATTTTCATTTCCCGGAATGAATCCCTGCACGAAACTCTTTTCTTTAGGGAAAGTAGTTAGCAGTGAAATTGACCTGCAGTTTGACATACTAGTCTTGTCCCCTTTTTTGTATAGTGGTCTTGCTACTGAAATCTTAAGACGATCAGGAAAGATTCCTGTGGATAACGAGTGATTACAGATGTGAGTTAATGGGCTACTGATTTGAGATGCACAAACTTTTAAAATTTTACTTGTTATTCCATCATAACCTGAAGTTTTTTGTTTTGTTTTGAGGGAATGTATTATACTTTTTATTTCAGTTTCAGTGGTTGGAATGGTTTCAATACCAGGGAATTTTGTACGAAATGCCTCTCTTAAAAATGAAATGACATTATCTCCCACTTCCTGATGCAAGTTTAGATTTTCTGTAATTGTTAGAAAAAAAGTATTGAAGGCATTTGCAAACACATGGTATAAAATTTACAATTAAATATAAAATAAATGATATAATGATACAAATTCCGTCCCAAGTGCAAACAATATATTATGTGTCCTTGATCTTGTTCACCCACACTACATGTTTCGGCTACAGACGGCCATCATCAGGTGTATAACACTCACGTCGCTGTCACACTTCACTCAGCCCAAAATTTAACATTTAAAACCCTTTCCTTGTTATTATCAACATCTACTTCGTTGATATCTGTCTGGATGTAGATCACTTTACACACGTTAATTCTGACGTACCTGTAGTAGCACTATAAAATCTTTAGTTCTAATTTTAAAATCCTTTAAAATTTTTT
>NW_019739604.1:21246-52601 GCF_002891405.2 Cryptotermes secundus
GCACGCACACAGGAAGACTACACAGGGTAAGTACAAATACAATATAAACACATAAGAAAACATTACGTACACAAGATAATAATACGAATATATTTATATATTACAGATAACACCTATACAGTGTGGGAACAAGAACTAGCCGCTACAACACTTTAGACATAGGGCGAGTAACCCTAACAATTTTAAATTTGGAATTTGGAGAAAAAAATTTTAAAGGATTTCAAAATTAGAACTACAAGATTTTATAGTGCTACTACAGGTACGTCAGAATTAACGTGTGTAAAGTGATCTACATCCAGACAGATATCAACGAAGTAGATGTTGATAATAACAAGGAAAGGGTTTTAAATGTTAAATTTTGGGCTGAGTGCAGTGTGACAGTGACGTGAGTGTTATACACCTGATGATGGCCGTCTGTGGCCGAAACATGTAGTGTGGGTGAACAAGATCAAGGACACATAATATATTGTTTGCATTTGGGACGGAATTTGTATCATTATATCATTTATCGTATAGAGTGCAACAGGATGCTTAAATATAATAATGAAATATAAACTTATTATAAAACAAGAGTTTTTCTGTAAATAAGGTTAAAACTATTCAAGTGATAATCTATATCACGAAGTCAGTCGTTGCAATCTTCTATTTTCCCACGGACAGTGGTACATTCCACGGGAAAATATAAGATTACGACCGACTTCATGATATAGATTACCACTTGAATAGTTTTAACCTTATTTTATGGAAAAACTCATGTTTTATAATAAGTTTGTATTTCATTGTAATTTTTATAAAGTGTTTTTTATATTATAATTGTCAAGTATCCAGACTTACTACGCAATTGCAGTTCACTAGTGTAAACATGATGGCTATGAATAGCCGAAACATATAGCAAAGCTAATTTAGCCTTCAACACTGTATTGTTGTGGTGACAAACTTAATAAAGAAGAATTGTATATAACACAATAGGATGTACGAAATGAAAATTCTTTTAATTCCATTACTGTGTTCTCTTTCTTGATCAAATATTGTGACATGGTTCTCTATTTCTTATAATTTCTTCTCTTTTTCCATTCTTTTTCATCGTACTTGCATGTGTTATCACTTTGAATTGTTCTGATAAAACTTTGCTTCTGTAGATTGTTTAATATGTTCCTGAAAAGAATTTTTTCATGTCAGGGGAATAATAGCATTTTTTGTTTGCAACCCAATTATTTCTTGTATTACAGTTAATAAATGATATAAACTCCATCTCAAGTGCAAACAATATATGTCCTTCATCTTGCTCTCCTTTACACTACATGTTTTGGCCTCAAACAGCCATCATCAGGTGTATACACTCACGTTGCTGTTACACTGCACTTAGTTTAAAATTTAACATTTAAAAACACATTGTTCCTTTCCTTGTTATTATCAACATCTACTTCATTGATATCTGTCTGGTTTATAGATTATTTTTGTTACACACGTTAATTTTGATACCCTGAATTAGCACTATAAAATCTTTAGTTCTAATTTTAAAATCCTTTAAAATTTAAATTGATTTGTAATTAGGAGTTTATCTTATTTTATGAATTTAAAAACCCTGCAGATAGTGTATTTTTCTTACTTTCATTCCACTGTACAAAATCAAATGCAATCTAACAAACCTACTAATGTATCTAACTCCTTAAGTTACATTTTTGAGGTGTATACAGAAATGTTTCCAAACATAAATATGACTCCAGTAACTAAAAGAGAAATTAAAGATATAATCAAGTCATTAAAATGGAAGAATTCTAAGGGATATGATGAGATTCCACAAAACATCCTAAACATAAGGATGCCTTTCATTTTATCCCCATTAGCTTACATATGTAATAAATCATCGAGTTTAGGTATATTTCCTGCTCGACTAAAATATTCACAGATAAGTCCTGTTTTTAAAAAGGGAGACAAGACAGTTATGACCAATTATAGGCCAATATCCTTGCTGATATATTTTTAAAAAGTTTTTGAAAAGGTCATTTACAACAGAGTTCAATATCATATTGATGCTAATAATATTCTTGCTCAAGAACAGTATGGTTTTAGAGCTAAATCATCCATGATGTGAATCTACTGGGTGATAATGTAGATACCATAAACAAAAACACAGAAACTTTAATTGATGCAAGTAAAGAGGTTCCTCTAGAAGTAAACACTGAGAAAACTAAGTATATGTTGCTGCCTCGTTGCCAAAATGCAGGGCAAAATCATGACATAAAGATAGGAAACAGATGTTTTGAAAATGTGGCACAGTTCATATATTTGGGAACAACAATAACAGATCGAAACCTGATTCAGGAGGAAATTAAGAGGCGATTGAACTCGGTTAATGCTTGCTACCATTCAGTCTAGAACCTTTTGTCTTCTCGTCTGTTGTCCAAAAACACAAAAATTAGAATATGCAAAACTATAATTTTGCCAGTGGTTCTGTATGGGTGTGAAACTTGGTCTCTGACATTAAGGGAGGAACATAGACTGAGGGTGTTTGAGAACAGGGTGTTGAGGAAGATATTTGGACCAGAGAGAGATGAAGTCACAGGAGGTTGGAGAAAACTGCATAATGAGGAGCTTCATAACTTGTACTCTTCTCCGAGTATAATTAGAATGATCAAGTCAAGGGGAATGAGGTGGGCAGGTCATGTAGCATGAATGGGGGAGACGAATGCGTATAGGATANGGACTCTGTAAATCTGCCCTTATATTCTCAATATAAATTTTCTGTATCAGTTTCTGTTAAGAATTTAGATACATGTATATTTAAATTTAATTCTGCTATACACAGCATTAACACCAGACAAGGTTTTGACTTACATTTTCTATGCAATAAATTAGCTAAAGTGCAGAAGGGTGTATACTATTCAGGAATTAGGATATTGAGTAATCTACCACAAGGCATCAGGAATCTATTAAATGATATTGTAGAACCTTGTATGAAAAAGGAGGAGTATGCATCTATCTACGAACAAGCTTGAAATTTGTAAATATAGACCTAAAAAAATATTGTAAATAAGAAGATTTTGAGGTATGTCCTGTTAAGTTAAACCTGAGCTCCAACAGACTGTGTATAATTACAATATATAGAGCTCCGACTGGAAACATTGATACATTCCTAACTAGATACATTACTTAGAAACCTATATACCTCAACACAAGAATATATTATTTGTGGGGATATTAATATAAATTACCTTCTTGATAGTGAAAAGAAAAACAAGTTAGATAACTTATCGAAAACTTATAATTTAATAAGTACGATAAATTTTCCCACCAGAGTTCAAGGAAATTCTGCTACAGCCATTGATAATATTTTCATCGATATTACTAGAAGGGAAAATTATTCTGTAGGGCCTATAATAACTGGATTGTCTGATCATGATGCACAATCCATAACATTTAAAACAATAAACATGAAAACACATGCTAAACAATTTAAAATAATAAGGAAAATAAACAAACACACAATAAATGAATTCTTAATTAAACTAAGTTATGAAACATGGGACTCAACATTTTCTAGTGATGATGTTAATATAATGTTTGATTCCTTTTTAGACACTTACTTGAAAATTTACTACTCCAGTAATTTCAAATGAAATAAGTGAATGGATTGCTATAGGAATAAAAACATCCTGTAAACATAAAATAGTACTCTATATGTCATGTAGAAACAGTAATAATTCAGAATTAAACTATTATAAAAAATACTGTAAAATTTTATCTAAGGAAGCTAAAAAACTAAAATATGATAACAGAATTCAAAATTCCAAATATATAAAATAAGACCATATGGAATATAGTAAAATTAGAAGCTAATAAGGGGCCACATGATGAAAAAATATGCACATTAAAGGTGGATGGAAAATGGATTATAGAAATGCAAGTAATTGCGGAAACCTTTAACAATTATTTTTTTATCTGTAGCTGAAAATAAAAATGCAAAAAATAAACAAAATAATACTAATATTAGTTACCTTCCAGACACTAATCCCATTCAGTATTTAATGAAAACTTTTATAAATCCCTTTCCACATATTAAACTTAAATGTTTATCAACTAAGGAAGTTGAAAATGTAATTAAATCTCTGAAAGCAAAAAACTCTTATGGATATGATGAAATATCCACTAAAGTATAAGAATGAGTTCCCTTTTCATTAGCTCCCCTTTGACTCGCATATCCAACAATTCATTATCACAGGGAATTTTCCCAGATCGTTTAAAATACTCAGAAATAAGACCACTGTTTAAAAAGGGTGAAAAAACAAACATTTCCAACTATATGTCTATATCACTTTTAACTTCGTTCTCTAAGGTATTAGAAAAAGCTATGAGCACTTAAATAACAATAACATTTTAGTGGAACAAAGTTTGGTTTTATAACAAAATCTTCAACAGATGAGGCTATATACAAGTTAGCGAATGAAATCTGCAAGACCTTAAACAGCAAAAACTTAATAGGAGGCATTTTTTGTGACCTAGAAAAGGCCTTCAATTGTGTTAATCATGAGGTTTTGTTGTCAAAATTGGAGTTCTATGGGATAAAGGGTAAAGCTAAACTATGGCTTGAATCTTATTTCAGAAATAGATATCAAAGAGTTTTAATTACAAATATAAATCTTAATCTCAATGAATTTTCGACATGGGGAAAAATTAGACATGGTGTCCCGCAAGGTTCAATTCTGGGATCATTGTTATTTCTCATTTATATAAACGATTTACCCAAAACTATAAATGATAAAACTGTACCTATATTATTTGCAGATGACGCTAGTTTGTTAGTTAAAAGATCAAACTATGGTGATCTCTGTGTAAATATAAATAATGCTTTTCATAGTATAAATGAATGGTTCAAAGTAAACAAACTTTCTATAAATTTTAACAAAACCCACTACATTCAATTTACAGCCAGAAATAAAAATTGTATATGATAAACAAATTAAATCTATATCCAATATTAAATTTCTTGGAATATTCATTGATGACAGAATGAGCTGGAAATACCACATTGAGTATATTAGTTCTAAACTAAGTGCAGTCTGCTACATAATAAGATCGCTTAAACCATACACGTCCATAAATACCTTAAAATGGTTTATCACTCTTATTTTAATTCTATTATAAATTATGGTTTACCCTTTTGGGGTAACTCAACCCAAAGTATAAAAATATTTAGAAGGCAAAGAATATAATTAGAATTATATTGGGACTCAGGAGGAGGGATTCATGCAGGAACTTATTTAGAGAATTAGAAATCTTACCACTGGCATCTCAGTACATCCTATCTCCTATGCTCTGTGATAAAAAATAGAAACAAATTCATAGCAAATTCAGAGATTCATAGAATAAATACCAGACAGCAAAATAATCTACATCAGCCTCTTGTAAATTTGAGTAAATACCAAAAGGGAGTTTACTGTTTAGGAATAAAGGTCTATAATAATCTACCAGAAAATATTAAGAATATATCGAGTGACATTAAGAGTTTTGAGGTACAATTAAAACAGTTTTTATATTTACATTCTTTTTATTCTTTACAGGAATATTTTGGTTATAAATCTTTTTAAGGTGCAAGTAGTTGGTGTGTCAACTTGTTTCTCACCCTGTAATTGGATCTACTTGAATATAAGAATAAATTAAGTTAAATTAAGTATGGAATAGTCCTCTGGGGCAATTCGACTAATAATTCTAGAGTTTTTAAATTACAAAAGAAAGTAATGAGGATCATATTGGGAGTGGGACCCAGAAACTCATATAGAAGTCTTTTTAAAAAATTAGATATTTTACCATTATCATGTGAATATATTTTTTCTTTGATGTTTGTGATAATCAAAATAATTTCTGTTTGTGTTCAGAGGTTCATGGCCTGAACAC
This sequence comes from Cryptotermes secundus, assembly GCF_002891405.2. Classification (NCBI taxonomy): domain Eukaryota; kingdom Metazoa; phylum Arthropoda; class Insecta; order Blattodea; family Kalotermitidae; genus Cryptotermes; species Cryptotermes secundus. The sequence continues at coordinate 27,142 of NW_019739604.1, forward strand.
TAGAAGCAAAAAATCATATTTATATTCCAACTTAAAATCTTCCTCTTTTCCAGATGGGCACTGTGTTTACTGGTATTAGGCTGTTCAATAGATTGCCAAAGACCATTCAAAGCCTTAGAAATGATAGAATCAGTTTTAAAAATAATTTATTTTCATATCTCGTGGATAACTCATTTTATACAGTTTATAAATTTTTGGAGCATACAGTGAATAATTAGTTACAGTGTTTGTTTGGCTTTGTATTGTCTTTCTGCTTTGTTTGTTTGTGTTATGCTTGTGACCAGTTTCATGTCTGTTGAATTTTGGACTAGCACAATGTGTGTGTCTCTCTCTCTCTCTCCTATTAGTGCAATCTTCAGCATCTATCGCTATGCTAAACTGTTTTACTGCACAGTCTACCACAAACTAAAATTAATATTGCAATTACAATTCAAATTTTAAGAAGTCGCCCTATTAAATTCAGTAAAAACGTTGATTTCAACTTTCTTATGGGATCTATTAGCGCAGTCTTCAGCGGTGTGAATATATTCGTGTTTCATGTTGTTCATGGATCTTGTGAGAATGTTGATTTATCTTATACATGTCCCTCTGGTTTCTTGTCTGCTGTCTAAAATCATAAAAATTGGAATATATGAGTACAAAATTATTATTTTGAATTGTTTCATTTTTGGTCCGTTACACTATCAATCACAACGTCAATAAAAAGTCCGTCGAGTGTAACTATTTATAGATCACTTCTTTACCACTTCTGCCTTACATGTTTCGGTTTAATATAAAAACCATCATCAGAGGCACATAGTACAAGCAAGAAAACACTGCCGTTGTTTAAGATGTACACAGTTATGTTTGCTGCGTGAACGCTGCTACAATACGTCGACGTGTAAAAGCACAACACTTGTTAGGATTGTTGAATGCACGTTCAATTCTCACATCCATCCGAAACTGCCCTCAAGTTAAAACGCCAATGTTAAAATATTTAAAATNGGGCAGTTTCGGATGGATGTGAGAATTGAACGTGCATTCAACAATCCTAACAAGTGTTGTGCTTTTACACGTCGACGTATTGTAGCAGCGTTCACGCAGCAAACATAACTGTGTACATCTTAAACAACGGCAGTGTTTTCTTGCTTGTACTATGTGCCTCTGATGATGGTTTTTATATTAAACCGAAACATGTAAGGCAGAAGTGGTAAAGAAGTGATCTATAAATAGTTACACTCGACGGACTTTTTATTGACGTTGTGACAAAATTATTATTTTGCCTGTCGTTCTGTATGGGTGTGAAACTTGCTCTCTGACATTAAGGGAAGAACATAGAGCCGGGGTGTTTGAGAACAGGATGTTGAGGAGAATATTTGGACTGAAGAGAGATGAAGTGAAAGAAGGTAGGCAAAAACTACATAATGAGGAGCTCCATAACTTGTACTCTTCGACAAATATAATTAGAATGATCAGGTCAAACAGAATGAGATGGACATGACATGTAGTACGAATGGGAGAGAAGAGGAATGCATATAGGATATTGGTATGAAAGCCACAACCTTGCATGCACTTGGTTTTGGTTCTCTTGATATTTCAGTCCTGTAATTTAGCTTTACTATAAAGTGATCAAAGTTACATTCGGCACCTCTATAGGATCGCACATCAGTTAAGGCTACTTCCATGTCTTCATTCCATCATAACATGGTCAATTTAATTTCTTGTCCGACCATCGGAAGACATCCATTTTTCCTTACGGACACTCTTAGGTGAAAACATCGTACTACTTTTAACCAAGTTTCCGGTGACTGCAAAATCGCCCGTCATTTTTCTGTTGTTAAATTTATCGCGAAGGCCGAGTCCCCCACATACTGTACATACTATAGGAGCTTTTCCTATCTTCGCCTTCGCATCTCCCATAATAATTTTGGATCCATGTCTTACTGATGTTTCCCTTCATATGGAGATGGCACAGACACTCATCCACTGATAATTATTGAGTTTTTGGACTTTGTCCATCGCCTGGTATTCTAGAAACTAGAAAACACAACATTTCGGAAACTGTATCTGTTTCCGTCCTCAATTTCATGGGGGGTGGCTACTCCGGTGGGTCCCTTAGAAAGAGCTAACCTCATCACTTGTGAAGATGAAGAATCCCCGCTGTTAAAGCCGTTGCCAGGGAACGCTTGATAAAGACAAAGCAGGCTGGAGAAAAGCTTAGCCGTTGCTGTGATGATTTGTGANACATATGTACTGTAACTCATAACTACAAGTGATTATAACAGTCTCTGATTTTATTAATACTATCAGGTATTTAATGAAGTAGAAAATATGAGACTACTTGTAAAATATTTAACCAGAATCGAAGATGAAGCTACTCAATCGCGTTATAAGAGAGGCGTTTTTAACTTCACTGGTGTAATTAGCAAAATCTTGTTTGGTACTATGGGCTAGTGAAGACGCAACATATCACACAGAAAGAATTCTGGATTTTTAAAAGGAACAGACCGATTTCTTTTTAACTTTCTAAAATACAGGTTAACAATTGTAAAATGGACGTTAAGATCTATAAATATGACATTACAAGACGTATTTGAGAATGAGTGTGTACGATCGTACAGGTTGGAGAATAATGAACATGGTGATTAGATAAAGAAAATATATACTTCCTCATCTATGCTGCTTGTTGCAAATGAGCATTTGGTGCAACTAGACAAGAGCTTCAGGCATTCTCTAGCCACATGTTATTACACAAGCTGAAATCTTGAATCAGATGAAATTAAACCAAGCTGACTTCCCCAGTGACTTGACATTCATCTTCCTGTAAAAAATCATGTGAAATACAGTGTGTACCATGTTTTGCCCTTAACAATTAAGATAAGAAATAGAGATAAAATTTGCATTTATATTGTCAGAACAAAGTATTTGTTAATAGATATAGCTAAGCAGTATTATGCCAGGATAAGGGTAGACAAATTTAAGGAATGCAAACAGATAACAGCCATCGACTGTGCAAACAAAACTGCTCTGTGCAAGTAAAGCATTTAGACTGAGAATGTGAAGCCCAATTGCTTCAGTTCATTGGAAGTATACCTAGCAGTTGTACACAGAATATAACAGAACTGAATCAAACACTGTTCACCCAGCTGGGTAATATGTTGTGTGTTCAAGTTCCAAGGTCTCCGATTTTTTCTCACACAATAAGCATTCAAAAAATTTGAAGCTTCTGTCACTTTTCAACGTAATCTCCCTGCAGCCATATACATTTTTCACAACGTCGACACCATGATTCCATGGCCGCTATGAACGCTTCTGTAGGAGTCTGTTTTGACCACTCGAAAATCGCTGATGCAATAGCGACACGACTGGTGAATGTGCGACCACGCAGAGTGTCTTTCATCGTTGGGAAAAGCCAAAAATCGCTAGGAGCCAGGTCAGGTGAGTAGGGAGCATGAGAAACGACTTCAAGGTTGTTTTCATGAAGAAACTGCTGCATTGCGTACACCCGATGCGCTGGTGCATTGTCCTGGTGAAAGAGCACACTTGCAGCCTTTTCCGGCCATTTCTCTCACAGTGCTGGAAGGAGCTTGTTCTTCAAAACATCTTGGTAGGATGCACCTGTCACCGTAGTGCCCTTTGGAATGCAATGAGTAAGGATTACGCCATCGCTGTCCCAAAACATGGCCACCATCATTTTTTAGCACTGCCACTTACATGAAATTTTTTGGTGGTGGTGAGTCTGTGTGCTTCCATTGAGCTGATTGACACTTTGTTTCAGGATTGAAAAACGGTATCCATGTCTCATCCATTGTCACAATCGATGAAAGAAAACGGTATCCATGTCTCATCCATTGTCACAATCGATGAAAACAAAGTCCCATTCATGCCTTCATCACGTGTCAACATCGCCTGGCAAATTGCCATGCGCGCAGCCTTGTGGTCGTCCTCCAGCATTCATGGCACCGACCTGGAGGACACTTTCCGCATTCGCAGGTCTTCATGCAGGATTGTGTGCACAGATCCCATGGAAATGCCAACTTTGGAGGCAATGTTTTCCACACTCAATCAGCGATCCTCCAAAACAACTTTCTCAACTCGCTCGACCATGTTGTCAGACCAGCTGGTGCAAGGCCGAGATTGTTTTGGTTCGTTGTCACACGACGTTCGGCCTTCTTTGAGCTGTCACACCCACGAATGCACATTTTTCACATTCATAACACCATCACCATGTCTCACTCAACTGGCGATGAATTTCAATGGGTGTCGTGCCATGCAAGTGGAGAAAACGAATGATTACTCGCTGTTCTTGTAACGAAAACGTCGCCATTTTAAGTATCAAAAACACTCCTCACACTCACCGCCACGACTAGAGCTCTATGTGCTGTACAGTGCTGCCATCTCTGTCACGCATTCACAAAGAGTGCACACGTATTTTAAACTAAACCGCATGTGTCTATCTGCTCCCAGTCCTGAGACCTCAGAACTTGAACGCCCCTCGTAATGAATGGATATGTATTGCTCCACGAATGTAATAACTCAAAGTGTTGTGTTCAGAACATGAACAAATTGACATTATGGTGACAAGCCAGGAATTCGATTGTAAGTGTATATCTGTGTAGTGTACTGAAGTCGTTTCTTTCCTTTTTTTTTAGATATACACAACCATGCAAAACGTGCACGTGAATATTTGAAGCTAAAGGTAAGTTTCAGAAAAGCATCAAAGAAATTCCCACTCCTTAACATGAAATTACTTTTCCTTACGCTCTTAGGAGGAGCGTGTCTTTCCAGGACAACTTACATGCAACAAACTACCTATAGTTCCTCAGTTTTTGTTTTTTCTTTCTTTGTCCTAGAACCGAATGCTTTTCCGCGTATGATGTTGACATCCATGTTTTGGTTATCACACTCGTGAGGAATCAGAACAGAAAGTGCTGATTCACATATTAATGACTTTATTTAACCACAGTAGTTTGTTACATGCAGTTGAATAGTGTTACAGTTTCTTAGATTACTCAGCACTGCCGACATGCGAGAAGTCAGGTTATTGTTAATGGTGGAACATGGTGTATGATGAGAATCAGCTTTTCTTAGTTTTTACTTTCTACAAGTTTAATTTCACTTAGCACTCTGAATACTGATATGAGGCTCGAACTGGAATGAGACTATGTCGAATAATATGATATGTCCGCTGCGGTAATCTGACTTCCGCAAACCGAAATGAAGTTTACGGCTTGTCTGGGTATAATTTTATTGTTGGCTCATAGCTTTCAACATTCAGGTGCAAGAAATCAAATCTGACTGGCCTATGCACAATGCTGCCGATATGTGTCATCACTACTTAGACCAGCTCGTCCTCACGAAGCAAGCTTCTAATTATAGATGAAACAGCATAGCCAGTAAAGGTCTCTTCAAAACCAAAAGATCAGTACGGCTCAAATAGGCTTTGAAGAGTTTGAAAAGCCGCTACACGGTGATTGCAGTCATATGTCCTAAACAAACTGTTCGCTGGTGTTGTTCTTAAAGAACAACAACATACCTGGATGTTAACCCTAGTTTTTTCTTCCATGTGGCAAGGTGAGACTGAGTCTACTTGGCATGTTGATCATTAGTGGACCTATTGTAACGGCCCCAGATGATAAGACGAGTATGAAACATTTTGGTGGAATGTGAATTGGCAAGGGAAACTGAAGTAATCGGGGACAACCTGAGCCAGTGCCACTTTCTCCGCCACAATTTCCAAAGTATCTGATCTGGGGTCGAACCTGGGTAGCCAAATCAGATGATTATCTGTTGAGCTATAGCATGGCCTAAGTGAACCCTGGTTGCTGTCACTTTAAATGGGCTAAATGCCAATCATTGATTTCGCACTGTGCTTTGTTCAACGATGATTTTCAACTACAATGTTTATAAGTGTGATAACTATGATGATTGGGAGTGACAAATGGTGAATGTCAACGGAAGGAGCCATTTGTCGGCAATTTAGGGAAACTTCATTCAAGATATCTGATATTTCAAGTCAGGACCTTCTGATTTATTTTCATTAGGCTTTTCTCAGGCACACTTTCTTCTCTTCAGACTTCGCACATCCAAGGTAGTATTTACAGTGCAGTTTATGAAATTCGCATGGTCACATAGCCAAATTAATAAGGCAGTTATCATATATGAAAGATCTAACACAGGCAACTGGTTAGTGATGTTTGAAAAAAAATGGCTACCGACAATTAAGCTTCGATAATGTGCAAACTGTATGTTAGAATCTGTAAATGGAGTTGCAGAGTAACCAAGTGCTGATTATGAATCATATCAGCAGCTCTCCCAATGGACCTGGATGTAGTTCTTACATATGTGGCTACGTTTTCGGAGAACTATTATGTTGCTAAAAATAATGTCAAAGTTTATGGTTGTAAATCGTCGTGTAACAGACTTCAACTGGTACAGCTTAATTCACTGACACTGAATATGAATTATAAATTAGAGGGTTGTGTGAGTTAACTAACACCAATCACGGGGGGCTCGCGGCCCGAGGCACGAACTGTTGCCGCCCGCCAGAACTCCGGGACTATGGGCCTGAACTTCACTCAAAGCATGGATGTCTGTTGTGCGCGCCTACCCTGTGCTTGTGCCGCTCAGCATGCAGGCAGAGGCCTCATGACGGGCCCATCCCCGGTCCAAGGAGACCTCCCAACCGTACATCAATCAAGGAACTGAAAAGGTGGCCAAGGTTCAAGGAACCATTGAGCCATAGAAAGAGTGAGTGAATTACACAGGAGCTGTGAACCAATTGGGTTTATCAGTTTCTAGCCTAATTTCCATATTTTGCAAAAAATGAAATTAGGCTTATGACATCACCTTGCTGTCTGTGTCTCTGCAAATTTTCCCCCCCCCCCATAACATTTTGAATGCCTGAACCCATCTTTAAGAAACTTGGTATGTATAACATGACACTTGCGTTTTGTAGGACAAAAATAATTCTAATGCCTAGTTCTGCACATTCCAATAAGACATGCTGACCATCCATCTCTCCTTCTGTTTTCTCCATCTCCAGGCTTCTATCTCCCATGTGTCATACTTTCTCTCTCATTCCTCTTAATAACCAACATTCTGTTCTACTTACATCTCAATCATGTGAAATTAATATATTTTTGAGAAGCTAATGACCGCTTAGCCAATTGAAAACTTACCAACCCCTTATGGGACCCGTTGGTTCATTACCGTGTTCCCAATAATTCGCCACTATGCCCTACTTTGATCCGCCTGAAACCATCCACAGTCTGATATGATGTTTCCATAAAATGCATTTTAATACGTATAATCCATGTAGCGTATAGAAGTACCTCGTATATGGTCTATGCCTAAGTCCCCTGAGTAGTCTCTTCTCTGGAAGATATCCATACATAGTGTAGTTCATAGCAGCAAGCCATGTGCTTCATGTTGGTTTCTTACTTCGCTCACTGTTTGAACTGAGGATGGAGACGATATGTTCCTCCAAAACGTCTGTTGACTTTCGGCTGACTGCATGGCGTGTCCTGGAGGCTATAGTTTATAATGGCCACCTTGGTAGAAACCTGAAATACAGCAAAAATATTGTTTTGAGCTTACACCAATGGACACCTTCATGAAAATTGGCAGTGCCAGGAGAAGGTTTCAGAACAAAATAGAGTTTTAAATCATAACAACTCCATTGCATGTCACATTTTATGCTATTGGTTTCAACGTGCGGTATTGGTTTTCTTCCTACACCTATTGTGGTCACTAGAAGCAACACATGCGGTTTTATTGCCCATGAAGAGATGTTGCATTGTGGGGTTTTCCACACTTCACATGTTACCACGCATTTCTCTCTCCTTATCCTCTTGTTGTAATGTTGCTGTGGCAAGTGTGATTCATACTTGTTTGTAGCATCTTAAGTAAGATGAATTTGTCTCTTCAACTTCAGATGTCCTAATGCCGCTGGACACGAGTATTTACATAATTTTGGTGTGTGGGGCTGATTCATCTTCTTGTAGGCACCTTTCACAATTTGGGTCATCTAACAGTCCCAGTTTGAAAAGGCGCCCTTTTAGGTGGCAGTGTCCAGTAAGTAATCCTACCACCCATCTTAACTGATCTCTGTTTAATTTTAACAGGTCCCTCATTCTTTTGGCAGATGGTCCTGATATAAACCCTTTTGCCTGTTTGAGTCCAGTTGTGGATTCCCACTGTTTTTCTTTTCCTTCCCCCACCCCTTTTTTTTTGTGATTTCTGCTAATCCAGTCCCTGATCACTGTCTTGGCAACTCCAATTGAGATACCGCATTGGTGGTTCAGGTTCTATGAACGGTTCTTCTGATCCTGTTCTTGCCAGCTGATCTGCAGTTTTATTCCCAGCAATGCCCTCATAGCCTGGCACCCATATCATGTCTGGAAGACGTGGAGAAGGCAAAATTCTTGGCCCCATTGGAAGTCGAACTCTGGTCCCCCTGTCACCTGTCCCATAACCAGTTGCCTCTAGAAACCTTGGCCTTCTATACGACGGATGCCAATTCTTCTCAACCATTTGCCTTTTGCCTCCAGCTCTTGATTTAAGTTCCAGTTCAAACCTCTTCAATTCTCGTCTCAAAAAAGCATAACATGCTCCAAGTAAAAAAAAAAATCTATCCCTGTAACAGACCGTGAATGCCCATAGGGTTGTGAGATGTTGAGGGCCCCACATTATCTAACAATCGGCTTAAAGATGGCGATAAGGTTGTCAGCCTTACGCACTTGCCTCGCTTTACTCCCCACGAAAATTATTTAATTAATTCCTGGTACTCATTTATGTTAGAGGTTGAGTCAACCCCAGGGCCATAGTGCAGCTGGAAGGATTAGGTCAATTGAAAAAGAAATCTAATGACCTCGTCGGGACTTGAAACCGCGACCTCCGGCTTGTAGCACAGCCCCTCAACCAACTACACTCCCTCGTGCCCCCACTCACTCCATGTAAGAAGATATCTCATTTCTCTTAGTCGTTTCACTATATTTTCCACAGCCCCTTAATTTATACATGGTGTACTCGTACATAATGTCCGGGAACACTTTAAACTATTTATTGCACAAGAACTACAAATTATACAGATATCATATACATGTCATTTTGAAGAGAAACTCTGAAAGTTTGTATGTTCCGCTATTTGCCGATAGTCACCGTTGGTTGCAAACATGGCTTTGTGTTAGAATTCGACAAAAACAAGTGCAACACGTGCAACGAAAGTTTAGGACCAAGTATGGTAACAACCCACCAACCAGGAAGGCAGTAATACTAGAAACAAACAAGGCACAGCGTTCATACAGAGACGTTCAATCTATAGAAAATAAGTGAGGTAGAGGGCAAGGAGCAATGTCGTATTGAAACGTCAATTACATTCACAGCTTTGGAAAAGTCAGGAAGTGAGGTGGATATTAATAGTGCTTGTGAAGCTATTAGAGAGAATATCAAAATACCAGCCAAAAAGAGTCTAGGGTATTGTCATGTGCTGGGTGTTTAACGCGACATGTAACTTCATGCTGTCTTGGATATAGCGAATTTATTCCACACTCGCTCTTACATTCATTCATCAGTAATCTGTCAAGACGACAGGTCCACAGTCTCTTCCAAAACAGTTCCTCCACTTAATGCGATTTAGATCTTTCTCCTTCAAATGAGAATATCCTTTTCTGTCCCCAAGGTCATCCTGCATCTTCTTACGTCTTCTTCCTAGTCTTCTGGTCACTTCTATCCGCCCCTCTATCTTTCCTTCAGTAACTTCTTTTAGAAGGCAGTTACTGTGTAAGATATGACCAATCCAATTAGCTTTCAGTTTTCTTATTTCGTGTATGATATTCCTCTGCTCCCTCTCTCTAAATAACACTTCTTCATTTCTCACATAATCGGTCCAGCTGATCTTCTCCATCCTTCTCCAACACCACATTTAGAAGCATTCCAGGTGTTTCTGATCTACTTCCCAAAGTGTCCAAGTTTCAGCCCCATACAGAGCTATGCTCCAAATGTAGCAGTTCACTAGTTTCTTTCCCAAATTTAAGTCCAATTTGCTGGTAAAAAAATTCTTCTTCTTGCTAAATGCAGCTTTTGCCATGGCAATCCTGGATTTAATTTCACACGTACACCTTCCATCATGTGTTAACAAGGCACCCAAATATTTAAAACATTTCACATTCACCAGTTGTTTTTGGTCTATCTTTATTGTGACTGGGTTGGTTGTCTCGTACATAATTTACAAATTCAGTATCGCAATTACTGCAAGATGCAGTATCACAATTGCTTCTCCTGTGTCCTTTCGTTCTGGCGAATGCTAGACTGCAACTGACTGGTTACTCGGTGACTTCACGATCCACACTTTGTCACTCCTAATCACACACTCTGCTCACATCAAGTCAAAGTCATGTTGCAACTGACGGTCGGTCAGTCTGTCTGTCTTGGTGTCAAGCCCCAAGATGTTTTCTTCTTTGTGAAAGTTGCTGGCCTGTCCATTTGGGGCGCCCTCTCTGACGAGATGTCGGGTCTGTCATTACTTTGCTCACATACTGCTCAGCCGGCTTTTTATACCGTTCCCTGTTGCCTTGTGTTAACAGTGGTATCCCGTGACCTCACAGTGGCCTGTTACCCTAGCCGTGGCTGTGGCTCAGATGCTGTTATGTCACCGCTGGAGGGGTGGTGTCCTGCATAGCACAAATATGTCACAGTATTATGAAGTGAAGAAGCATAAGCCATGTCTCGATGAAGGATGGTCAAAATTAATAGACCAAAAGAAACAAGCCAGATTTCAGTGGTTCCAGTATTCAAGAGAACTAAATGTCTATAATCTGAATATAAGAAGTTGAACCACCAGTGCTTTCATAAATAAGAGGAGGGAATATCTGAATGATAAAATTTATGAGCTTGCGACTATCAGAAAGATAAAGCACATTAGAGACCTGTATGGATAAATAAATGACTTTTAAGAGGGGTTACTAACGATTTACTCAGCTTCTAACAGAAATGAGTACCAGGAATTAAATAATTTTTCTGGGGAGTAAAGTGCAGCAGGCGCGTAAGGCTGACAACCTTACCGCCATCTTTGAGCAGATTGCCTAGATAGTGTGGGACCCTCAACGTCTCACAACCCTGTGGGCCTCCACGGCCTGGCACAGGGATAGCTTTACTTACTTTCTTTCTTTCTTTATTTATTTATTTATTTACTTACTTACCAACCTAGACACCTGCAGAACTTATGAAACGATTTTCCACTCTTTCCATGTGGGATCTCTTTATTTTCTTTACTTCATACTTGTTTGTAGCATCTTAAATAAGATGAATTTCTCTCTTCAACTTCAGATGTCCTAATGCCACTTGACACCAGTATTTACATAATTTTGATCCCTATCTTCTAGAGTGTGGGGAGCCAGGATTCAGTAGTCGTTATAGCGACTGACTACGGGCTGAACAACCGAGGGGCCAGAGTTCGAGTCCCGGTAGGGTCAAGAATTTTCTCTTCTCCACGTTGTCCAGACTGGCTCTGGGGTCCACCCAACCTCCTAGCCAATGGTTACCAAGGCTTTTTTACCTCGGGGTAAAGCGGCAGGGGGCGTGAAGCTGACCACTCACTTCCAGCTAGTGCAGAGGTCGAGAAAATTTGGATCTACATATCCGTTCCACACGAGCCGGGACAACACAGTCGGTAGAGTGACTGGCTAAGGGGCTAGACTACCAAGATGTCGGAGTCCGAGTCATGGTGGGGGCAAGATCTTTCACTTCTCCAAGTCATAGGCTCACCCAGCCTCCTATCCAATGGGTACTGGGGGCCCTTTCCTCGGGGGTAGAGAGACCGGGGGTGAAGCTGACCACTCACCTCCAGCTAATGCCCAGGTCAACAAAATATGGACCTATACACTCATTCCCCCATATGTCCTCATGGCATAGTGCTTAATTAGTTAAGCACAGGGACAACTTTATCGTTTACCTTACCTTCATCTGGGCACACTGTATATGGAATTTACTGTTGGTGAATCATGAATTGGACAGAATGCACAGAGCGTCTGATAAAACTGCGAAGATTTGTTCAGGATAGCAGTCTCCAAGCAAGTGGCGTGATTTCCCTCCATTAGGAAATGATTACTTCCTTTCCTTATCATGCGATTTCTTTTATGGTGACGAAGAGATGGTATATATAATTACAATGATCTTGTTAATGTTGCAGTAACTTAGAATATTAATAGAAGTTTCTTTCTGTTCACAGTTACTTGGAGAGCATCATGAAGACAGAAATGTGCATGAAGAGGATGAGCCTCAGGACAATTCCATCAACATCACCATCAATTCCTTCAACATTGCCGTCAAAGGGAACCGGATTTCTCATGTAAGAAGTAATTTTTAATTTTTTTTTTATAAATTCCAGGGTACGCAATGCAAGGTATCCTCAGTATTGGACAGTATTCAAGGAGCGTCTGATAAAAACCGCAAAGATTTTATTGAGGATAGTAGTCTCAAAGCAAGTGCCGGGATTTCCCTCCATTGGGAAATGATTACGTACTTCCTTTCCGGTTATCATGCGATTTCTTTTATGGTGATGAAGAGATGGTATATATAATTACAGTGATCTTGATAATATTGCAATAATTGAGAATATTAATAGACTTTTCTTTCTGTTCACAGCTACGCATAGAATATGAGGAAGGGTATGCGCATGAGCCTCCTCAGGACGATTCCTCCTCCTCTTAACCTTTATCGGACGGGCTTTTAAATTGCCGGTAGCCCCTGNATTTCAAGGTACACAATGCAAGGTATCCTCAATTTCAACACATGAGTGTTTAAACCGTCAATTGATTCCTAATAATGAAATTAAAATCCTAGATATAGAAGAATGTGTATCAGTTTTATGTGATTTAAATTGTATTCATATGAGTTGAGTATGAGGGGTGAGCCATAAAAACCGGCCCTTGCATCGTGACCTTTAATATCTATTGTGCTTCCCCTTCGGATTAACCCTTTATTAATCATACATTTCGAATGAAATGTAGGACTTTGTTTATGGGGGCACCATAAAAGTCACTTGGCTCCACGAAGAACTGACCCTGGTGGCGAAATCTGAAGTAAGCTATAGCCTCACAATCACACAAGATGTGTGTGGCTGATTCATCTTCTTGTAGGCACCTTTCACAATTTGGGTAATCTGTCAGTCCCAGTTTGAAAAGGTGCCCTTTTAGGTGGCAGTGTCCAGTAAGTAATCCTACCACCCATCTTAATTGATCTGTTTAATTTTAACAGGTCCCTCATTCTTTTGGCAGATGGTCCTGATATAAATCCTTTTGCCTGTTTGAGTCCAGTTGTGGATTCCCACTGGGTTTTTTTTTTTTTTTTTTTGGTGATTTCTGTTAATCCAGTCCCTGATCGCTGTCTTGGCAACTCCAATTGAGATGCCACAAGCTGGTTCAGGTCCTATGAACAGTTGTTCAGATCCTGTTCTTGCCAGTTGATCTGTGGTTTCATTTCCAGCAATACCCTCATGGCCTGGAACCCATATCAGCTGAACTCTGTTATGTCTGGCCAGTTGTGTGAGGGATTGGTGGCAGTACCAGACCAATTTTGAAGTAATTTGGTGTGTACCAAGCACTTTGATTGCAGGTTGACTCTCTGATAGATTATAGATATTCTTATTTTTGTAGTTTCTATCTAAATTCTCAGCTTGCGCATGCCTTAATACATACACTTCTGCCTGAAATACTGTTGTGTACCGACTATTGCCGAAACTATGTTTCCGCCCTGTTCCATCACAATACACTCCAGCTCCGGTGCCTTTAACTGTCTTGGAACCATCTGTATACCAGAGTAATCTCCCCTTTATATAGAGTTGAAATTCCTTTTTCCATTCACTTCTATCAGGAAATCTGATGGTGAAAGGTTTATCATAGACATATTTTGGTATAATTTTATCAGATCCCATCTGTAGGATGGGTTCCTTTTTCGCGTCCTGAATCACGTATGCATGTCCAATTTAGGTCTCCATTGATCATTGCAAAGTAATCCGTAATTTCCTACCTTGGCCTCTGCTTCCATATGCAGATGCAGTGTGGGGAGTCCTAGTAGGATATACATTGCAGCTTTTGGAGATGTTGTCATTACTCCTGCAATTCCCAAGCAGGCTATCCTTTGAAATTTGCTTAGTTCAGCCTGACTTGTTTTAAGTTTAACTCTAGGCCACCATATGGTGGCAGCACAGGTAATTATGGGTCTTACTACAGCAGTGTATATCTAATACACCACCTTTGGTTTCAGTCCCCAAGTTTTTCCAAACGTGCCTCTGCATGTCTAGAAGGCCTTACAGGCCTTGTTAATAGCCTCGTCCAGCTGTTTTTTCCCATGTCAGTCCCTTGTCTAATGTTAATCCCAGGTACTTGACTTCATGGACAGGCGGATCTCTTGACTGAAGAGGATTGGTTCCTTCAGCCCCTTTATATCCCTCTTCCTAGTGAAGGGTATAATTACCATCTTGTTTGGATTGATCGACAAGTTTGTTCTTTCGTACCACTGTTCCTGTGTGCAGGGCTATTCGTAAGACCTCTGACACAGTGTAAGGGAATTTCCCATTTATTAGGATTGCTTATCATCCGCATATCCTGCTGTGAAATTGTTGAGCTCCCAAAGAAAATCATCCACGACCAGGCTCTACAGCAGAGGTGAGAGAACCCCTCCCTGCGGACACCATCTCACCGCAGATGCTCTCAGGGTCTCTCCAGACAATGTAGCATTTATATTCCTTCTTTCCAGCATAGTACAGATCCATCTGCATACTGTGGGCTCAATTCCATGCCTTTGAGCAGCCTATTTTATTGTGACAAAAGAGGTTCTGTCAAAGGCTCCCTCTACATCAAGGAATGCTCCAAGGGCAATATCCTTGTGTTCAATGACATTTTTTTATGTGTGTAACCACATTATGCAGTGTGATTTCAGTAGATTTACCTATTTGGTAAACTTGTTGGTTTCAGTGCAGAGAATAAATCTTCAAAGCACCATCCCTAGTGTATCTATCTACTGCTTTCTCTATTGTTTTCTAAAGGAAAGACGACAGGCTGATAGGACGATAACCCTTAGCCTCAGTATGATCAACTTTCCTGGGCTTCTGTATAAATGTCACTTTGATTTGCCTCCAGGCCGTAGGGATAAACCCATGCACCGTGCAGGCTCTGAATATACGGCATATGTGTAGGACTAAATGTTCTGTCCCTAGATGCAGAAGTTCCAGTACAATACCATCTGTTCCCGCAGACTTAAATGGTGTGAAGGTACCTAATGCCCATCTAATTTTTGATTGATCGATTACCCAACCTGCCAGGTTCCAGTGTCCCCTGTTTGTTGTGTGTCCACATATGGCCAAGTTCTGCTGAACCCGCCCATCACCTGAATCATCAATCAGGGAAGTGAACTCTAAACAATTCTTTCAATGTCCCTTTCCCAGATTGGGTATACTTACCTGCAGGTAGCTTGATAGTACTGACCTTGTTGGTCGCCTGTTTTGCCATGACCCTCATGATTCTGGCACTGCCTGGTACATCCTCCATGAGGATCATCTGGCTTTCCTTATTTCTTTACTGTAACAGGTGAGGGTTTCCTTGTAGGTATCCCACAGCCGTTCTTTTCGCTATATTAAATAGCCTTCTTTTTTTAACTCTTAGCCCACTCAGCCTATTATTCCACCAAGGTGTATTTCTTTGTAAGCGAGTGATCTTGGCTGGACAGTTATGATAATAGGATAACATATGCCTGTTGCAACTGGTCAACATATCGATCTATGTCCCTTATCGTGCATATACTTCGCGAAATAATCTCCAGATTCACGTTTAGGTCATCCTTGTACAACACCCAATTGGTTCTCCTAGGATTCCTAAAAGTAACTTGTTTTGTTATGTTACCTATTTGAATGCACATGTATCTGTGGTCCGATAAAGACGGCTCACCAGATACATGCCAATTACTCACCAGGTTTCCTGTGTTATTTGTCCCTATTGTCAAATTAATAACCTTCTTATTGCAGATCAGAAATTCCATAAGGCTTTCTCCCCTTGTATTGATGCTGGTGCTCCCCCACAAAATGTGGTGTGTGTGTTGGCATCACACCCAGTGACGAGTTGCTTTCTACTGCTATAGCAGTAGTTTATGATGTCCCTCATCTCCTAAGTTGGTGGTGGTTCATCTGAGTCATATGGAAGGTAGACTGAAGCAACAATCAGCTCCATGCTGCCTCCTCGATACGGGTATGTTATCCTCACTGCTGTTGTGTCACTAGAACAGAGCTCCAGCAAAGGTTACGCATTAATATGATTATGATATAAACACAGGATCTCATATTATTACCAGTAGATCAGAGTAAACTGTTCCCCGAGTTAGTTAAGCCCCTTATTTAACCCTTGTATAACCAAGGTTTCTGAGTAGGCGCTACATCTGTCTTTGCTTCAGCTGGCTGCTGGCATAATGTTGCTGTGGCTGCTTTGCTGTGGTGTAGGTTAATCTGAAGGAATTTCATGTTATGTGTGTGTATGTGTAACTTGTTTAGTTTTCCATCTTAGTCTCAGACTGGGTTCCATTTGGGGGGTCCCCTCATCTACTCTACTCTGGTGTGAGGGGGTGGGTACCTCATCCCCCCCCTCAGAGAATGGTTTTGAAGATGCTGTGTGTAGCAGTTTCTTTTTGGTGCTGAGCTTCAGGGTCTTTCACCAGCTCTTCCTGTTGTCCCTAATCCAGAGAGCCACCTTAAGAGGTAAGATCTAAAAGTTTGTGACGATGATAAATTGTTACAATTAATATGTTGTTGGACATTATCCATCATCTTGTCTGTTCTTAAAAAACCGTTCTATTTCGTTTAAAAAAAACACAACGTTTCGGGGACTGGATTCTGTCCCCGTCTTCAAGTAAAACCTACTTAGCTGGGTCCAATAGACAGAGCTAGCCCCTATCTCCAGAGCTAGCTCTGTCTATTGGACCCAACTAAGTAGGTTTTACTTGAAGACGGGGACAGAATCCAGTCCCCGAAACATTGTTTTTTTTTAAAAGAAACAGGATGGTTTTTTAAGAACAGATAAGATGATGGATAATGTCCAACAACATATTAATTGTAACACCTTAACAGGCTTGGATACGTTCCTGGCATCAGTAGCCCTCAGCCTGGCCACTGTTTCCGGCCTGTAATTGTCAATGGCTTTGATAAGCCATAGACCAGACTGCTGGTTGGTGCATATATAAATAAGTGCGCCTCCCTCCAGTCTGTAGGACTTCAGGTGTGGTAGTTCTGGTCTTCTTTGGTAAGCTTATCCTCAGGATATGTTTCCTTGAAGATAGCTACCTTTTTATTGGTCAGAGCCTCCTTGTAAATCCCTGGTCCCTTGTCCCTGGGCCTTTTTGGAGCTCTGGCCATTTCTGTGGGGGTATTGCCCTCCGACCTTGGCCTCTTAAGGGTTTCGGGAGGGATTTCTCCCTCCTTGGGCGAACCTGCATTTCCTGGTTGCTGAATGTCCCCAGTTCCTGCTTCGCTTACCCTGGTTCTTGCCTTTTTATGTTTCCGTCTGGCGCATCCAGACAGTGTCTTCTTCGCCAGATGGAGTCCACTTACTCCAAAGACTGTCTCCCCCAGACCTTCTCCTACTGTAGGTATGCTAGAAATACTAGCTCCCTTCAGTGTTATATCAGTACTACTGACTCCCAAGAGAGTTGTTTCTGGTTTTACTTTGAGCAGGTTTTGAACCACTGTTTCATCCCTGCCTTTGGCTGAAATTTCTCCACCCGCAGCGCCCCATATGGAAGGTATGAATACAACAGGGTGCTGCCTGGTGCCCTGAGGGGATCATTCACGACACCCGCTAATAACCACTCCAGTGCCACGCAGCCTTCAGCACAATGCCTCACACCTTGGCTTAGGTGGTTCGGTCTTGTTAAAGATAAACCCTCACAAGCCTCTGGGACCAAGAGTACTCGTTCGGGGGGAGGGCGGTATCCCAGATGATCAGTGGGAGTGCAACACCAGCTAATCATGAGGTTGCGACCAGGGAAACCTGCATGAGAAAGTCGCCTCTGGGGGTGGCATATAGGCTTCCACCTTCCCACCCCTCCACATGGGCTAGTCAGACCATTTTAGACTGTTGAGCCCAAAGGCTTGCAGCACCTTATCGGCACTTTAGGGAGACAGCTCAAGTAACCGAACCTACCTATATACGAATGCTCTGCCACATTCGTCCCGGGAAGACCATAGTGATACACAAGGGTCATTATACCACCATGTGGGAGGCTTCAGTCGTAATGCCATTGCCCTTTATGGAAACTTAACCACCAGTCCCAGTTGGTCATACTAATCCAGACCCCAGAACTGTCATTGCCCAGCGGGACCACGAGGAGGTGTCCCAAGGCTGTGTTCTGATGCATCCCTGGTCAGTGATGCATCCCCACCAAAGACACGGCCATAGTTCAGCCAACTTCATAGAGGATGGCGTCATTACTACCTGTAACACGTGACCTAAGAAAGTAACAGTTACTCCCGCCATTGTCACTCATACTTTGCGACAGTATCTTTAATGGTGTGTTTTGTCCAGATGACAAAAAGAAAAAACAATATCAAATGTTGAATTCGAGGTTCTCTTGGAGGTGAGTGAAGAATATTGTCCCCTGGACTGCAATACCATGTAGTTCAAAGACAGCCTCACATTTCAAAGGAACATATTGCCTCCATCTTGGGGGACCGAATAGTAAGTCAAACAAGCAACCATGCCATAGCTCAAGCGGTTAGTTGCTGGCTTCCCACCGTGGCGGTCAGGCTTCGATCCCGGGTCTGGTCAAGTGGATTTGTGGTGGAGAAAGTGGTGCTGGGGCAGGTTTTCTCCAAGTACTTTGGTTTCCTCTGCCAATCTTCATTCCACCAATTGCTCCACAATCACCCTCACCTATCATCTGGAGCTGGTACAATAGGCCAGAAGTGGCTGCAGTACAAGGGACTCAATCCCACCCAACTAGCAATAAAAAAAAGTCAAACAAGAAACCAGTAGAAACAAGTGGCAAGCTGACCAAATTTATCTAGTAATAGTTACGTGACAGAAGTGGACAGTATATTCTGCTGTGTTGTTATTATGGACATCCGACCATTCAGGCAAGTCATGTTTTCTGAAATTTGGCCTAACTGATTACTTTTTGTCTCCACTCCAAACATCTCTTGCCACTTTGATGCTTTTTCTTCTGTATCTCATGACATCCATTTAAATAGGTAAGTTATTACAAAAAAATTTCCTAGTAGAAATCATCATATGCACTGATGTTACATCACTACAACTGTAACACATCTGTGTTGTAATACATTAAGAGAAGTGTGTGGTAAAGATTCAATATAATACATTTGTCACATTATTCACTGACAGCATGTCTGATTTGTACTTGGAAGATATGTCCAGTTTGAATCTTCACCAAAGACTAACTATCCTAAGTGATATTTCTGTGATTTTATGTTTCTTGCAGGATAATTGATCTGGGATCTCGGATATAAGATATCCGCTATTTAAATTAACAGTGTTTCAAACCGTATACCAGCATTCCTGATGATACAAATTTTTCATCTCCACTGATTGTTATTACCACAGCTGCTTAGTAGCGAATCACCTCATTCTGGAACAATGCATGTTATTACAGTAAAACCTGTCTTAAACGGAATCTCAAGGTATACTACAACAACTAAACCAGGATATAAACGTATTTGAGACAAAACAAAAAAAACATGCTCATTAATTTATTCACACTATAATAAAACACATGCAAACATTACACTGACCATAAAAAAATTGCAGTACTCAGTTTTTATAATTTTACCAGAACTCAAGCAGAGTTTTTTGCATGCAGTTTACTCTCTTGGCTGCCAAACTTTCCAAAAACACTTTAGCTTGAGAAAGTAGAGTAAGCATGTCTGAATCATTCAATTTAATGCAGGTTATTTAACATCTTTTTCAGCCCCAAAGTCAAGGGACCTGAAAAGATTTCCGTTTAAGGCAGGTTTACTGTATAACTGTTCATTATACATAAGTAGGTCATTTAAAACTAATAAAAGTCATATACAAAAAATTAAAATTTGACTGATGTTTTTTAACATATTATAAATATTATAACATATTATAAATTTGAGGACGGTGGCCATGGAAGTCGGAATCCGCTAAGGAGTGTGTAACAACTCACCTGCCGAAGCAACTAGCCCTGAAAATGGATGGCGCTAAAGCTCCGTGCCCATACCCGGCCGCCGGAAGGCAGGGCTGTGATGCTGAAGCCCCGGCGAGTAGGAGGGCGCGGCGGTGAGCGCGGAAGGGTCCGGGCGTGAGCCCGCCTGGAGCCGCCGCCGGTGCAGATCTTGGTGGTAGTAGCAAATACTCAAGAGAGGGCCTTGAGGGCTGATGTGGAGAAGGGTTTCGTGTGAACAGCCGTTGCACACGAGTCAGTCGATCCTAAGCCCTAGGANTTCTGAATGTTTTGTAACTGAAATCTTTCTAAGTTTATCTCTTGAAACTGAAATGTCTATAATTTGATTTTACTGATAGATAATGAAAATTTAGTTAGTATTATAGTTCTGTGTTAAAGTTCTGAATGTTTTGTAACTGAAATCTTTCTAAGTTTATCTCTTGAAACTGAAATGTCTATAATTTGATTTTACTGATAGATAATGAAAATTTAGTTAGTATTATAGTTCTGTGTTAAAGTTCTGAATGTTTTGTAACTGAAATCTTTCTAAGTTTATCTCTTGAAACTGAAATGTCTATAATTTGATTTTACTGATAGATAATGAAAATTTAGTTAGTATTATAGTTCTGTGTTAAAGTTCTGAATGTTTTGTAACTGAAATCTTTCTAAGTTTATCTCTTGAAACTGAAATGTCTATAATTTGATTTTACTGATAGATAATGAAAATTTAGTTAGTATTATAGTTCTGTGTTAAAGTTCTGAATGTTTTGTAACTGAAATCTTTCTAAGTTTATCTCTTGAAACTGAAATGTCTATAATTTGATTTTACTGATAGATAATGAAAATTTGGTTAAAATTATAGTTCTGTGTTAAAGTTCTGAATGTTTTGTAACTGAAATCTTTCTAAGTTTATCTCATTAATAAATACTGAAAATGTCTTGGTTTTAGTCTTTTATCACTTCACTTTCATTATTTGTTACACTCTGCATTGTTACCACAGTTTGGTTATACATGTTAACTTGGTTCGCCTATAGTTATAGCTTCACAATATGACATCTGTTGTCATTTGTAAGTTTTTATTACAATTGTTTTCTCTTTTAAACATTTTATTTTACAAGATGAAACTTTATCTGTTGCATAAGCCACCAAGTAACATTTAATTTATATACAAAGTTCCAAAAAAAATCTAATTCTTAATTGTCTTTCGTACATACAAAAGTAAGCCAGAATGGTATTCAGGCAACAAAAAAAAAACTACACAAGTCTCAGCATTATTTCCCAGTTTAGCTTGAAAGCTTTTACAAATGCAAATAAAATTAATTTCTCAAATTATAGTTAGCCCAATCAAATCTCCTATAATGATTCTTACAAAAAAAAAAGTGTGCTCATAATAAAAGTTATACTTTGTGAGCATCTATCCAAATTAATCTATCTGTAACGTAACAGCAGGCCTTAAAACGAACGGAATGGGTTAACTATATCCCACTATGGGGTGGTCGGTTTCCACTTGAACTTGTAACTAACAGCTTACACTTCCCCAGTCGGGAGGTCATATTATTTATGTATTTAACTAACACTCTGAAAAGTTCAATTTTTTGCAATGCGTCAAAATTCAAATTCTCATTGACCAGATGAGCTAGATCAGTTTCTTGTAAAGATCTTGGGTCCCGCACTCGTCGTAGGTAGTATTGTGCCACAACGATTGCGAAACAAAAATTTCTCTTATAAATCTTAACGCTACCACAAATTTGTTGTGCCCTGATAGGGGTCAGTGACTGTACTCACACCCTATCGGACGTTCGTAGGTAACTCTTAACCTGTGCGGTGGAAAACATGCTGCACTAGGGGGATCCACAAATAACTCGAGTACTCACTAACAACAATAAAGTAATGTATAATGAAATAAAATACCATTACAACAAACAACCTGTAATACACATAGAACCTTCGACTGAACCCCTGGTTTTAAATTCCTACATTTAACTGTCCATAATATGCTAAATAATTCAACCAATTTTATCCTAAAAACCCAATAACCAACCAAAATCACTGAACCAGAATAATATATTGACAACCATCAGTGATCTGAACACAGGCAAGTACTCACGCTCACAAAAGAGGAAGACATCCGACTCCATCGCGTCTCCTCCTTACTAGGCGACTGTTCTGAGCGACTCTTAAAATCAGAGTGTTCGCGGCTCCTCCCATCTCAGCCCCTCAAAATTCAACATCACGACAAGCTGCTCTTGCAAAACCCCTAAAGTCAGCAAACTGTGCGGTGGCGAGACTTGCCTCGTGTCGTCACTTCATTGTCAGCAATTTCTATAGACTGTACAACTGACACCAGATGGCTAAATAATGTACGGCGTCACAACACGCTCAACACTGACTTCCGGCGGGTTTCCAACTTGTGGTTCACCTGACGTATTTAAATTTATAAAACTTATAATTATTTCATAATCAATAAAAGATAAATTTGACCCCTTGTTAGGATAAAGCATGCTCCTACTGCACAGCAGTAGGAATCGTAGAAGGAAGATAACGGGTTTCCTCTAAGGAATTTGCTTTGTAGTTTTGCTGAGCGGCGGCATTATCATTACTATAGCCACACCCTGGGCTAAATTCACAACTAAACAGACGTAGATCATCGTCGATCGCGACGGAAAAATTAACTATACTCCTTCGCGCTGGGAAGTGGAATACCGAGTAGCCACCCTGGGCTTACTCTCACATAGATCGTCTCTCTCGACGGAGAAATTACTGATATTCATCCTCGCACCATGGAGGGGATATTACGTTGTGAACTTTTTGTAGGATTCACGTCTTAACTTACACGACCTTTGTCAGACATTACGTCGTCACTGTGCACGCTCGCTAGCTTGTGTATATTCTCCGTTATCACGCTGGCAGCTATAGGCCGTGTGGAAATTATGAACACTTAAGGTTGTGATTGACCTAGCTCGCCAGCTGATGATACTAGGATTCGGATCGGTATGGATTAAGGATATGGCCTTGGCCTTGATCTTTAGATTCGACATCACAAAACTCATCTAAGCGATAAAACGCTTGTTCCTCGATACAACTTTCTCTAAAGTTTCTTGATTAAAGTCTATGTTAACCAGGGGCGTAGGGTACATGGATGTGGTGGAAGCATTGCTTCCCTATAGAAAAGCAACCAAAAACATTTCTGGCAATTTTTCAATTTTGAAAAAATATTTCATACTTCAAAATATTAATTAATCTGAGAACATATATTACATATAATGTGAATATTGCAAGTTTTAATGTGTCACATAAACCATTTATCAGAATAGATCAGTTATTTTCTTCCAGAATGCAGGGAACTTCAAAATAAAACGCGCAAGGAAGCAACAGGTTGTTCGCTTCCACGCTCATTATGGTTCAACTGGGACTGCAATGTTGCCATATATGAGGAGTCTGTTGCTTAGCTAAACGTTACGGAATGCTTCCAGCTTCGTGCTTCCAGCAATGTTGCCGGCTGTAAGGCATTGCAGTATGCAGCTGGAAGTCGGTGACCTTGCAGTTACACAATTTTTCCTGGTGTGCTGAGACTTCGAAAATGCTGTTAGCAAAAAAGCGTGCTTACTAGTTTTCAGAAGAAGGTGTTAGCTTGTTGTTGTTGTTGTTGCTGTTATTGTTATTGGAGGAGGTGGGTTCCCCATGCACCGCGACCTGTTTGATCTATTGTACGTGCCCCTGTCATATTCTACCAGCCTCTCTACCCTACCGGTACTAGTGCGTGCCATCAGTCCAGACTCAGCCAGCGAGTTCGGCCTCTACTGGCTCAGAGGTATCTAGATGCTTCCCCCATCTACCAGAGGCGTTAGAGACTATTGTTGGGCAGGAAATGTCCTAACAATTTTGGCTCAGAGGTCTCTTTGAGACATGAGGTTCTTTTACGTGCTGTCAAGCTACGACATGGGACAGACGGCTTAAAGTCCCTCCCGCAGGACTTGTTCCCTGAATTTTTCCACCCTTAAAAATTCAACGACCTCCGCCGGGTTTGAACCCGCGTACCTTGAGTCATGAGGTGAGAACGTTACCCCTACACTACGGAGGCCACTCCGTGTTAGTGTGTTACTTATGCACAAGTCAGTTTAGTTATTATTCCACATTTTTCTCGATACAGAATTTGTTTTGCTTTGTGTAATTATAACTTTGTGACAATGTTTTTGTGATTACTGTTAAGTTACAAATGGAAACATGACACTTTCATGTGATAACCACTGTGTGATTGAAAAACTTCTTCAAACACCTTTCAGTTAAATCAGTTATAATGAGAAACTTAAGATAACAGAAGAAGGTGCACCTAAGCCTAATCTAACTTTACATACAAAAATGAAATCTTGCACACGGCATTTCAATACCAGTTTATATGAGGCTATTCCATGGTCGTGTGGGTGTGATAAACTAAAAAAAAATTATTCTGTTGGCCCTGTCTCTTTGTTTTCTAAAGAAAAGCACGTGTTTAACAGTGCTGGTTACAATGACATTAACAACATTTACAAATCTGGTAAAAGACATGGGCATTCAGTTAATCACATTGCTTGTCTTACAGAAATTACACTGTTTGGTAAAAACAGGATTGAATTTTCTCTAAGCAACCAATACAAACAGTCAATTGAAAAACGCAATGAAGCTGTGAAACAGAACAGGAAATTTGTAGGCCAATTAATAACAGCAGTTTGTTTTCTGGGCTCTCAGGGCTTAGCATTTTGGGGAAATGATGAAAGCGTGGCATCTATTAATAGAGGAAATTATATTGAGGTTTTAAATATGCTGGCACGTTATGATTCTGATTTACACAATCATTTAGAGTCTTCAACTGCTTTTCGTGGTTCTTCTCCTGACATCCAAAATGAACTGATACATTCTATATCTGAATTGATGACAATGGAAATTAAAAAGGAAATTTCAAGGGCTTGTGGGAACATCCCACATTATCACGCATTCTGCGGCGCTCGCTCTTCGCATCACTTTTCACCATCACGCGCGCTAACCAACCAGATTGCTTCAAACATTCGTATTTATACTCGGATCGCTCCTGGCCCGCATCTACGTCATAACGCGCGCTAGCCAATCAATTCTTCCTCCTCACTTTCGAGTTTGGCTCCGCCCCACCGGCCGGCGTATAAAAGGAAGCTTCTCCAGAACCGAGTTATGCAATGGATGGATGAGATCGATCAGACAGAGTGATGTGGACAGGTTGATGCGGAGTGATCAGTTTCGAGTCGGACTATTCTGAGAGGGAGCTGCGATTCGGATTCGATTCAGAT
>NW_019739605.1:0-780 GCF_002891405.2 Cryptotermes secundus
CCAATATCAGAATCCTTTAGTATCTACCGTCATTACTTTTTTCACATTGTGAAAGAGAGGGTTGAGAGGGCATGTTATCATTTACTAAGATCAACCTGTTAGTTCCTTTATTAGACAGATGTTGATCTGAACCATTGTCACGAGGAGGACATGCCTCATGTCCTTCATTAACAGGTACCTATGCCTAACCTCTTGTTTACCATATTAATAGCTCACTTGTTATCATTACCTTCCATTGCCAATGTGCAGCAAGAAACTGTTAAGTGACCCAAGGATCAATTCATCCTTAATTGCAATGCAGGCATGTCTTATCCATAATTAATGACATGAATCTTTACACTGCCATCTTCCCAAAGCAGGGGCTATAATTTTCATGTTTTACACTCATCATCCAGTATGTTGCCTACCTTTCTAAGATTAAACCTGTATTTTGATATGGTAGGCTCATCATGTGTGTTTACATTGCTACCATACCAAGATAAGAGCTATGATTTTTGTGGTAGGCTCATCATCTGGCATGTTAACACTGTCATCTTACAAAGGTTAGGGCAATACATTTAAGTGGTAGATTCATTATCCAATATGTTTACATTTTTTTTATTGCTAAGGGGCGGGACTAAGTCCTTTGTACTGCGGCCACTTCTGGCCTATTGTACCAGCCCCAGATGATAGGTGATGGTGAGCGAACGCATCTTCCGCAACCCGGCAACGGACCGAGCCAGTCGATCCTACCGACACGCTCAGCACGGCATCACCGCCCAGACAGGCCAGACAACGCTT
>NW_019739606.1:0-4351 GCF_002891405.2 Cryptotermes secundus
CACTAATTCCTGCTTCGATAGCTTAGTTGCCTGCAAATTCTTCACGGTAGTTACCGTGTTTCCCTTTCTCATGTCTTAGTTGCACCCCACTGCTTGTGATATAAATGCAATTTCTGAACTTGAGAAGTGAAACTTTTCACTATTTTCACTATTAACCACGGCTTTACCGCTTAATGCAGTGAATGACGAAACTAACAACAAATATCGCACAAAAGGCCGAAAACACCCAACAGTCAAAAGACTCAGCCAGTAACATATATGCACGACCTTCTCGACCGTTATGAGATACCAGTTATGGAAACATCAAGGTTGAAACTGAGATTTAAACTGAATCTTATTGTAGCAGATAGTGAAAATATGGGTATCGGTATAAATGGGGATTTGCCCTGGAGATTAAGGTGTGTTTAAAACTAGCCTACACTAGAATGTGAGTAACTTGAGAAATTCTGTTATTTAGATCCACAAAAAAGTGCATGTATGTACACGTTCTCTGTAAGTCAGAAGCCTCAGAAGTTTGGGATCCAACGAGATGGTGGAGAGGTAACGGTCTAGAATTTTATTCGGAAGGTGCTCGGTTAGATTCTCTGCCGGGACGTCGGCTAGCCTGTTAGACGGTTTTTTTTTGTTGTTTTTGCGTGTCCCGCACAAGATATGATGAGATGATACCAAGATTAGGTCGCCACCACATCCTACAAAGTGTATTTCTCTTAATTGATCGTCTAACCTACCATTTGATGCTATATAGCCTTGACACTGAAAACGCTGTTTAATAACCAACAGTTTTTTTTACGTTATGTAAACCACAACCGCGAAGGGTGCTATGTGTTTGTTTCTGTAAACATTTAAGCTATATGGAGTTACAGTTTGGAAGGTTAGAATACAGATGGTAAGAGAGCAGATATGCGGATGCTCCTATAGATCCCTCTAAGGTAAGCGGGCCTAACAAGGACAAACCAAATTTATAGTGGTGTGGTTCTGTAACTCCATTAGTGTGTATGGGAAATGAACCTTTTCATTTCTGATGCAACTTTAGTTTGCTGCTGTTTAAGTACACACAGCATGAAATTATCATTTTGTGAGTGTTGATTCTAGGTGATACATGATGGCTTGAGGAATAATACAGGTGTAGCTTATAGTTCTGGTTTGTGAAATCTAAAACATTTCTTGTATAACAATTTAAATGTAATTAACATTTCACATAATTGTATTCATCAGAATAGAGATGGCACACTTTTCACGAATGACCAACCGCACAAAAGATTCCACCAAACAGAATGCAGTGATACTGGGGAGAAAGACATGGGAGGCAATTCCAGAAAAGAAGCGACCCCTTGAAGGATGGATCAACCTTCTGCTGTCACAACAAAATCTGTATGTATAGAAAGTGCGCTACAAACTAAGTTCTTACCTTAGAAATGTAATCAGGGATTATTAGTGACTTTAGATGGGGTTTGGATTGGTGAATTGATTTATTGGATACTGATAAGCTGTAACTACAAATAATTATAACACACTCAAGGTTACTGTAAGTGTAAGACATAAAGTCTTAATGTCTGTTAACACTTAACAGCTGGATCCTCAGAACTCCCTGCCATGATGGCTTTGTGTCCTCGAGTCATGGCTTCTGGACTGCAACTGACTGTATTAGGCCAAGTCAAAGTCACATTGCGACTGACGGTCGGTCAGTCTGTCTGTCTTGGTGTCGAGCCCCAATTCTTTTTTTTTTTTTTATATGACAGTTACTGTCCTGTTCCTTTGGGGCACCTCTCTGACGAGAGGTCGGGTCTTTCATTTGTCAGTCATAGTCTGTGTTAATAAGTCCATTGTCAGTATTTACATATATTTACAATTTAATCTTAATTCCTATTTCTGTGTACAATATATACTTGTACAAGGCCTCTGTCAATCCAGGCTCGGTACAGCAGATTATGCCCTATTTCTAGTAGTATTCACTATCACAGTAGCCTAGTCACTTGAGCGGTCATATGCCTGACGTCCGCCAACTTTAAGCCTCTTATATTTTCTGTGTCAGGCTTCACCTTGTCCGATGTTGCGGACATTCTCATTTTCATGATTTTGTATGACTTCTGCTTGTTGCCTGCATAATTTTGTTATAAAGTCATAAACATACGGGATTTAAATGCCATGTGCAAATCGCAGACCGGTGTGCGCCTTGGAAAATTGCCAGTGGTGCGGAGAACCTTATTTTGCAGGCGCTGCAATTTCACTAGATGGGTGTCTGCCGCAAACTCCCAGGCGGGACTAGCATAAATCATTACGGATCTAATGAGAGCTTTGTGGAAGGTCATTTTAATGTTAGCGCTCAATCGCTCACTTTTGAATAGGGAATATACCCTAATGAATGTTCTGAAGGCCTTGGCTTCGATCATTTCTATGTGCAGTCTCCATGTAACTCTCTTATCGAAGATTACACCTAGATATTTGACACTATTTACAAATGGAACATTTCATCCATTTAAAGTGAGACAAGACTCAGGCAGTTGACAACTATGGGAGAAGTAGAGCCCCTGAGTCTTATCTTCATTAATTTTAATATTCCAGCGCTCACACCAGGTCTCCATTGAGCTGAGACTGCGCTGGACTTTTCTAACAATAAAACCCTCCTTGCAATCTGTCACATACACACAGGTGTTGTCCGCAAAGAGTGCCATGTGAACATCATGTGTTTGGGGAGCATCATTTATGTACAAATTGAAAAGGGTAGGGGAGAGGACTAAGCCTTGTGGCACCCCTGCTTGCATTTCCCTTGGGGTTGACATTTGGCCTTCAACCGAAACCCTGAATTTATGCTGAGAAAGAAAGGACCCAATAAGTTTGGTCAAACTGTTCGAGAATTCCAATTTTGATAACTTATACAGCAAGCCTGAATGCCATGTGGTATCAAGAGCTTTTTCGATGTCCAAGAACACCGCGGGTGCAGACATTTTGTTGTTGAAATTAAGGGTCACATGGTCCGCCAGCCTCATACATTGCAATGTCGTGCTGTGATGTGCACTAAAACCAAACTGGCTTGCGTTGAGCAAGCTTCTTTCTTCAATATGTTTTTGTAGTAATTTCAAAATTACTTTATTATATCTCAGCATCCTGTTGCACTCTATACGATAAATGATACACACTCCGTCCCAAGTGCAAACAATATATATTATATGTCTTTGAGCTTGTTCTTTTCTACACTACATGTTTCGGCCTCTATCGGCCATCATCAGGTGTATACTCTTAACGTTGCTGCCACACTGAAACCCAGTCTAAAATTTAACATTTAAAAAACACATTGTTATTTTTGTCGTATTATCAACATCTACCTCGCCTCGNCGTGTGCAATATAATCTACATACCAGACACATATCAACGAGGTAGATGTTGATAATACGACAAAAATAACAATGTGTTTTTTAAATGTTAAATTTTAGACTGGGTTCAGTGTGGCAGTAACGTAAGAGTATACATCTGATGATGGCCGATAGAGGCCGAAACATGTAGTGTAGAAAAGAACAAGATCAAAGACATATAATATATATTGTTTGCACTTGGGATGGAGTGTGTATCATTTATCAAAATTACTTTTTTGAATAGTTTTCCTGTCGTGGACAGGAGGCTGATCGGACATAGATTTTACGGGAATTTCGGGTCTTTACCGGGTTTAGGTAAAGTTAGTACTTTTGCTTCCTTCTAAATATTTGGAAAATGAGAGACCCGAAGGCAGTGTTTAAATAAGAACCCATGGTCGCCTTGGAAGTTGCCTCAGGCATGCATTTGGGATGCCGTCACTTCCACAGGCCTTTCTCAATTTCAAGGAATTTATCAATTTTTGTATGTCACATGGTCTGATCGTTTGAGGGGGCTTGTCATCTATGGTTTTGAGCAGAGCTTGAACTCTAGCCTCCACTCGCCGTTCATGGGTATCGTTGCACAGATTGTGCGGCGTGAACTGATTTTCCAAACAATCAGCAATTGCATTGACTTTTTCGAATGGGTGAAATTTAAGGCCTGCAGCACCATGACTAGCAGTTGGTGCCCTTGGTCCATCCCTCTTTAGGAGGGATTTTGCAATTGGCACCATACCCTGAGGTGTGACTTCACAGTTACCTATTTTTGTTTCCCACCGTTCAAGTGCCTTTTTTTGGGTCATTTGCCTGATTGACTTTGTGACCCAATTTAGTGCCGTCTTACATGCTTGATCCCTGGTTTCTTGCCACAGTTTAGTAGCCTCTGCTTATATTTTAACAGACCAGGAAGATCTTTGTTTATATCCGAAAATGTAACTTTTCTTGTGGACAACCTATATGCCAAAGCAATAGAGGCTGCAAAGTCGCGCGCCACTTTATCGGCT
>NW_019739606.1:4499-8656 GCF_002891405.2 Cryptotermes secundus
GGTTTCCCCATGCACTGAGACCAGTATTGGTCCATTGTGCTTCCCTCTATGATATTCTACCAGTCTCTATACCCTACCTGTACTGGTGCTTACCATCAGTCCCGACTCAGCCAACGAGTTCGCCTCTACTGGCTCACCGGTATCTTGATGCTTCCCCCATGTACCAGAGGCGTTAGAGACTACTTTTGGGCGGGAAATGTCCTGAATTTAGCTCAGTGGTCCCTGTGGGACGTGAGGTTCTTTTACGTGCCGTAAAGCTATGACACGGGACCCACGGCTTAAAGTCCCTCCCGGAGGACTTGTTCCCTGAATTTTTCCGCCCTTAAAAATTCCACGACCTCCGCCAGGTTTGAACCCACATACCTTGAGTCACGAGTTGGGAACGTTACCCCTAGACTACGGAGGCCGCTAACATGATCCAGTATGTGCAATACTATTGGTAGGTGATCTGATATATCCATATATAGGGGCTAGTTCGTATCCATGGAAATTCCTTTGTCACAAATCCATTGTCATGACTACACTTGTAATACCATGATAACCAACCAGTTGTGTTTACCTAGCATTGCTCTGCAGCAGACTGGTGAGCTGGTCTTGGCGGAAACGTTTCAACAAGCCGCTGCATGACCGTCTGCTCTGACTTCACTATTCCAGCTTTCAGGTGTCATGTCACATTACATATAAGAGCTTTTTGTAATAAGTAGTTATCAAAATATTTCTTTGGAGCTTCTGTGTTGACTATATTGAATATTTTTATATTTTCACTGTCCTTTTAGTAAACATAAATAAATGTTTGCGAATGTCAGATTTTGGTATGATGAGCCATAGGTAGTCCTCTGGATGATGGCACCTTGTGGTCTTGGGTGGTGGGTACCTGAATTTTGGAGGCATGTACTGCCTGAATCTTCAGGATAGAAGTGGTCCAAGTTGAGAAAGAGGCTGGTTATATTTGGAAGGGGGTGGGTTATTGACAGACAAGGAGTGACCATGTGCACTTTGAGGGAATGCAAAGACTCCTTCCAGGGACAGGATCCCATGGGCTTCATTGTTATATTGTGCTTTTTTTTTATCATATTAGAGAGTAAGTGGCCATTTTCATGGCCTCTCTGGCATTATATCTGATTCTGATTGGCTGCTCGTGCACTCTTTGTCCTGTTAGGTGCCCCCCCCCCAACTTTCCTTATATGACTAGCCACTTTTTCAGTGTGGCTAACTTTTATCCTGAAAATGGAGGCAATATGTACCCTCCACCTGCTAGACTGTCAGTGTTATCACCAAGAAGGCCACAATATGAATTTTGTTTGCTGCAAAAGCCTCAGATCTGATATCCTGTAATATCTGCACATTGAAGATTTTCTGTGCATTCCTTTAGTACCGTCCGAGGAGTTCAATACACTGTGGTAGTCCTTGAAACAGTGAAAACATACATCATCACCACAATTCTGACACTTATAAATCATAACCCTCCTCCCAGGTTTCAGACTGCCTAAGTTGACTGTGGGGGGCCTTCTTACTTGTAGGCAATATTAAAATAAAATGCCTCTCAGTAAGTCATGGCATTACTGTTATTGGAGGAATATTGGCATGGTACATTATTTGTTCTACTGCACAGAAAGCCCATCTGAATTCTCAAAACATAACTGTTCAGATTTTGTTTCATACAGAATGACAGCTTTTGAAACAGTTCTGTATGATGTTTCTTGTGTTGTAACATTCCACTGAATATAACCGCTTAAATTTGACCATTCAGGCAGCATCCCTTATTGAGTTCTTGCACTCAGATTTGTCAAACTTGGCACTTTTTTTTGGCCTACTTTCAGTATTTTGGAAATATAAAAGGAAGCTCATGAGATCACTTTGCTGTTTGTGTGTCTGTGTATATTCCCTAACTCCTGAAAGCTGTGTTAGTGGAGCAGAAAGAGATTGCCATTACAATATCGTATAGACATGTGACATCTGATGTGATGCCTAAAAGCCTGATCAGAGAAGTGCCACAGAGATAGGCGTTGCTAAGCAATGGCTTGGTAATTAGGTCTTCCTACTCGACTTGTCCTCTCTATATAACTTTGGATTGGACTGCAGAGAAAACACTGCCTCCAAGAGTTTCTCTGTTAGCCTGTGGCTCAGTTGCTAAGCACTAGCTAGTGAACATGTTCTTGTGGCAACTAATACACCTGTAACATGAGGAGACCTGTTGGACTTATCATTTTCTATGGGGTCCTTGCCATATCAAAGGAAGTAGGTAATCTGTTTGTCCCAGAACTTCTTATACTGTTATTTTACACTGAGACATTTGATTTATTTATGTAACAGTGCTATTCCAGCCACTTGTGTTCATTAGTGTTGATAGCTTGGGTAAGAGATTGATGAATTGGAAGGAAGTGGTGTTATCATAACTTAAGATGCCTCTGTATTTGCCTGGAGAGACTGAGAAAAAGCATAGACTAACTCAATTATGATAGCTCACTTGTACTTCAAGATTTTAATCCAGATCCACTGAAATTGATGGAGGAACACTAAATATTCAACTATCATGTTACATAGAATGTATTTAGTATTCCTGTTACTAGTATATGTTTTGCCTGTGTAGGATTCTGGGGCCAAATGTGCTGGTGTGTAGCTCATTGGAAACTGCTCTTCAGAGACTGCAGGAGCCCCCACTTGCAGAAAGTGTCGAGTCAGCATGGATTATAGGGGGAAGTTCAGTATACAAGGTTGGTAATTATTGTTTGTTGTTACAGGATGCTGTGACTTTAAGAGTTACAAGTGTAACACCCAGACTTTGCCTTAATCTTGCCTTGGACCTTCAAGCCTTGTTCAGTTTGCAAGCAATAAGTGAAGGGATGAACAAGGTTGCTTAGATCTTTTAGCAAAACTTTTCAAACAACCTACCCTTTTGAAAAAATATAATAACTGATGGTGAGACTCAAGTCTTCCAGTATGACCAAGAAATGAAACATGAAGCCTCAGGTGGAACAGTTCAGTCTCCAAATTCAGAGAAGAAACATGAGTGTCAGTACCATACTGGTCTGCTGTTTTGGTATCAGAGGAATTATCCACTGTGAATTTATTCCTACAAACAGTCAAGATAGCATTTTGCCTCCATGTTTATAGCAGTGTATTTGTCAAGAAAGACCAGATCTTTGGCCAGACAAGTGGATTTTATATCATAGTGCACCTTCCCACGGCATTTTTGCTAACAGTTAAACATATTTATTTTATATATACCTTAGGAATAAAAAATATGGTCTAAGAAGTCAAAAAGTATTCGCCAGCAGCCATCCGTATGTAAGACAGAAAGTATGGCACTGTTACACTGATCCAGTCACCTGTAAATTATGTGTCATAAATCCATGTTTGTTATCAGCAGAGAGTGATGTATATTCCACGTCACATGATACTGGTCTTGCATACTAGTAACACAATGTCAGTAACTCTCTGGTCCTCAGAATCAGTTACCTGTTCCACATGAAATCTCATACATGGCTTTAAGAACTTTATTTTTACTGAAATGCATCAATTTCTGAGTCATTGATTTTGTTCAGATTATCTAGAATGTTGATCGCTTTTGTGGCCTAGTGGTCAGAATTCCTGGCTACAGATCCAGAGGTCCCAGGTTCTGTTCCCGGCGCTACCAGATTTTCTGAGGAATATTGCGTCTGGAACAAGACCCACTTAACCTCATGAGGATAATTGAGGAGCTAACTGAATGGAAAAGTAGCAGCTCCAGCCTAGAAAAACCGAAATTAACAGCCATAGGAATTTGTTGCGCTGACCATGCAACACCCTCTATCTGCTAAAGTTGGCATTAACTTTGCCAACAAGCGGCGGTTGATCAGTCGGTATAGTTCGCTTGCAGACTAAAGCCACGGAGTTTGTTTTTTGTTTGTTTTGTCTATGATGTTATTTCCTTCATTTTTGAAAATGGATTTTGCAATTCTGTTATGAACTGTGATAGAAAACTGACTGTAGGCCAAGTCAGTTTTTAGCATTTTCACTTAATTTGCTTGATTAAATATCCCATTCAGTATTGCAGTTAAGGAAGCATTCAGCCAGAACTGTGGGACATTTGTTTTTACAGGAAGCAATGGCTTTACCTCAGTGCTCCCGTATTTACCTGACAGAAATCTTCAAGACTTTCAAAGGTGATATGTACC
>NW_019739606.1:9103-12636 GCF_002891405.2 Cryptotermes secundus
TGACCACACAACACGTTTTTATTATTGTCACACTACATGTTTCGACCTCAAGAGGTCATCCTCAGGTGTGCGAACACAGTTGCGCAATCACACGCAATCACATTCGTTTTTCCACTTATTTCAATCCTGTATCCTGTTCAGGCCTACG
This sequence comes from Cryptotermes secundus, assembly GCF_002891405.2. NCBI lineage: Eukaryota > Metazoa > Arthropoda > Insecta > Blattodea > Kalotermitidae > Cryptotermes > Cryptotermes secundus. Next base: position 9,252 of record NW_019739606.1, read on the forward strand.
CTCAATAATATATGTCAAGTTATTCTTATAAAATACAAGTTAAAATACTATTCCAAATGTTAAAAGTTAAAATTTAAAATATTTAAATTTTTTTTTTTCGTTAGTCGAAGTTCAATTTCGATCACTGGTTATATTTTCACATTCACTTGTTTTCTCTGGATATAGTTCACTTTAACTAGTTATATTATTACCACTGGTTAAAAAATTCATGAATTAAAGTTCAACTTATCATACTGGCTGCACTTATGTTGAAGACTTCTTCATATTTCACAACGACAGTATTGAAGTTGAGTTGTTAAAGAGACTTCTAAAATACCTAGATACTACAAAGGATGTAGGTATTCTACACAGGAATTCTCAGATCAATGAAAAAGTATTTAAAATAAAAAACTCCCAAAATTGTTTAAGGGGGAGTGTTATGTTGGCAACTCTCAAATACTGAAATATAATGTTAGAGTTGGCAACATCACAGTAAACAATTTAAGAAGTAGGTTATGTCTTTTTACCTAAGTGATGTTTACTGTTATGTGTAACTACAGTTACGTGTGTAACAACAGTATCTTTATATTGTTATGTGTTACTATGGTTATAAGCCTATGTGTATATAAGGCGTACTTCTGTATCAAATTTCAGAGTCTTAATAAAGCAGGAGTAGAGTGAACACTGATTATTACTTATCATTCGATCTGAAAATAACAAATTATTCAAGAAAAAAATGACAACTGTCATATGAGGACATCCTGCAACTTGATACCTTTCTGTGAATGTTTGTTTCTTTCTTAGATCGCACACTGAGGTGTCTTTGGCTAAGTCAGTGGTTCAGCTGTCTATCCACATACATCATCACAGCCCACACTTACCACTTTTATTTTATGCGGCACACTCCCAACTGTTTCGTCATTCAATTGTTCACAGTTTCACAACACCTCTGTCTTCTTCCTTGTCGAGACAGTACACAATCCAGCATCTCAAACCAAATCACTTTTTTCTCATTTCACTTTTACACATGTAACATAATTTTAGCAAACTTTGTAATTGTAATATCGCACCAGTGCATCACTCGGAACATACAGACACTTTCATCACTACACACGCCCTTAGCTTATTTATCACACCTTGACCACACATTGCAAATAATTAGTATTTCATTCTAGAAGGAAACACAGGAGACATGTGGCGTTAAACAGTCTTCTCCCCAGAATAATAAACGAAATTATAACCTTCACAATTTGTAACGAATATAGGTACCAAGAAAACTAAGTTACTCATACAAATTTCTTCCTTGTCCACCCTTCCTCACACATCACACATTGTGAGCCATTTAAAAATCTGAAATTCCACATTACATCTTACTGCAAAGGATTCCATTGTTCCCATCACTGTGAAAGAGACCACCATCACCACTACTTCCTAATTCTGTCCTCGCGTGACCGCTTATTGTACCAGTCCTACGTATATTACGAAACGTGCTCACGCATTTGTCTACATCATCTCAGTGGAAAATTGGCCTCGTATAGCCACAGTTCCCCATCCTGAATATCACATGACTCCCAGGAAACGTATCACAGATACAGAGTATGTTGGGAAAATCAAGGAGATGAGAGCACTCTGGAGCCCCAAATCTAGCTAGCCACATCAAGGTTTGTGTTTCAGATGGGCTTGTACCGGCTCAAACTGAAGCAGAGGAAACACATGAAGACTCCAACGAAGTGCAGCAACCCAGTAAAAGACGACTGTTGGCTGAAGAAATTATACAATTTATTGTGTGTCTGCATATGTGTGTAAGTTAATTGCTAATTAACTGCGATTAATAAGCCTGCAAAACTATTAGCCACTCAGTTTTTAATCTGATACATGACAGCACCTGAGATCTGTTGACTTTAATTTCACTGCGAGAATCCAGCTGTTTCATTACTTAAACACTCACAAGTTCACACGCAACTCACTCTTCTTCCTTACTTGGACTAGTCACTCTCTAGTTCCTCCGCTGCAGTTATCTTACGACTTCCGTCTTCGATTCACACTGCCACTTCATGAAATATTAACTTCACTGTACCTTCTGCATACATGGAAGAGTCCTCTTACTTTCAGTATGAGNTTGAGTATTCACCCTCAAATTTGATATCCTGCATCATAATTGCTATATTCTTTCATTAATAGGACCCTAAGAATCAGTTTTACTCTTCTGAATATCTCTATACTAAAGTCTTCTTCGGCATGCAAGCAAAAACTGTGTAATTATATAGTCGGTGATGGTCCCCTAAGAATCTTCCTGTTCCCGGATACAACAGGAGTATCCAAATTTACATTCTTCTTTTTTTCTTCATAGCAGTTCAAACAGCTTGCGAGAATTCTGTTTCACACCCTGCGTCGTAGCAGACTCCATTCGGTGAGGAGTGTGGCTCGTGAACTCCAGGAGATCCCACGTTCAGACATTGTCATAGAGATGGGAACCGAATCCTTCGGTGGGTGAGTATGACAGGTCATGGTGAGTTGCTCCTCTTGCATGCACATGATCCCAGTTTAGAGGCGCTGGGAAGTCGCCCTCATCCTCTCCCGTCTGCTACAACTTATAGAGTTGCATTGCCCAGGGATCACGCAGTTATAGCTTCTTGGACATGGGAGTAGGGTTTGCTGGTAGAGCTGACCACTCTTGTGTCAGTAGGCATTCCTCAGGATTTATGAAATTTGTGTGTCAACATCCACAAATTCCCCTGAGACCATTGCCAGCCTTTGATCCCCAAAAAATGTGTGTTTCTGTGATATGGAGCTAACTCCATAGCGTACTTGACAGTAGTAAACACCCTGAATGGTTCCTTGACCCAGTGGCTGGACTGCCGTTCCTCAGGAGCGCCCCTCACAGAAGCACAAAGCTGTCGCATGGCTGCTCAGTCTACTAACTTATACCAATTATTCAGTTATTAGATTTCAAAAGCGCAGAACTAGATGGGATTTGGAGAAGTTATATGCTCAAAGACAAAGCATGCAGGAGACCCTAGAAGAGAAACTCAGTGCAATTGAATGTGAAAGCGGAAATGCTGAAGTGCACTGGAACAATATAAATGAATGCATGTTAGATACTATCAGTGCTTTGGTTGGTAAAGTTGAGAACATAGCAAGAAAACCATGGGTTACACAGGAGATGATGAGTAAAATGGAGGAGTGAAGGAAATGGAAGAATGTCAACAATGAAGAAGGCAGGAGGAAATACAGGAGACTGAGGAATGAATTGAAAAGAGCCACGAACAGGGCCAAAAAGGAATATCTTCAGAAGATATGTAATGAGATTATAGAATTTCAAAGAACAGGACGTTATGATTCGATGTACATGAAGACAAAAGAACTAGGCTGGAAACAGAATCATGGGATACAAAATATTGGCATC
>NW_019739606.1:13104-19227 GCF_002891405.2 Cryptotermes secundus
ATTAGGAGGGCAAATTATTCAAACTGTGAAATATGCAGATGACCTTGTGTTAATGGCTAAGGAAGAAACTGTGCTACAGGGCATGATTGATAGACTAATTGAAATTGGAAGGTGCTATGGCATGGAAATGAATGTGGAGAAAACAAAAGTAATTTAAATTTCGAGAAAACCAACCACAATCACAATAAAGATAGACCAAAAACAACTGGAGAATGTGAAATGTTTTAAATATTTGGGTAGCTTTTTAACAGATGATGGAAGGTGTACTAGTGAAATTAAATCTAGGATTCTCGTGGCAAAAACTGCATTTAGCAAGAAGAAGAATCTTTTTACCAGCAAACTGGACTTAAATTTGAGGAAGAAACTAGTGAAATGCTACATTTGGAGCATAGCTCTCTATGGGGTTGAAACTTGGACACTTAGGGCAGTACATCAGAAACATCTGGAAAGCTTCAAAATGTGGTGTTGGAGAAGGATGGAGAAGATCAGTTGGACCGATTATGTGAGAAATGAAGAAGTGTTAATTAGAGTCAGTGAGCAGAGGAATATCCTACACGAAATAAGAAAACGGAAGGCTAATTGGATTGGACATTTTTTACGCAGAAAAGAAGTTATTGAAGGAAAGATAGAGGGGCAGATAGAAGTGACCAGAAGACTAGGAAGAAGACGTAAGAAGATGCTGGATGACCTTGGGGACAGAAGAGGATACTGTCATTTGAAGGAGAAAGCTCTAGATCGCATTAAATGGAGGAACTGTTTTGGAAGAGACTGTGGACCTGTCGTCTGATAGATTACTGATGATGATCATGACCATCCACATGTCTGCGGCATCAGTGCACTCGTCATCTGCAGCACATTATACGTGGAATGATCATTTTCTTTATGAAGTCACGAAGGAATGATGTCCACCCTTCTGTACTTCCGTGTAGTACAACACCAGCCGCATGATCACTTTCCATATGATTTCAGCGTAATCACTTCGTCGGGTCTGGCCGTATGTTGTCCTAGGTAGGTTGTGGATCGTGCAAAGATTCTGTGCTTTCTTCTTGCTCCCTCAATTTCATCTTATTTAACTGATCGATTTGGGCCGCATCAGTAATGTGTCATTTTGATTCTTTCCTGTGTTGTCTCCTCAACAATCTCCTCTTACCCTTCCACTTTGACTCTTCATAGGTTTCATTCCTCTATTTCTCTCTGCTTTCTCTCCACTAATGAAGTCTGCTCCCATACAGTTAATTCTTTCATACTCTGCACACGCCTTCACATCCATGAAATGATTATGTCTGCCATGCATCAGTCCTCTTCAACTCTGAACAAGTGAGGTGGCAGTATAGTTTTCCTCCTCTATTAAATCTCCTTCCTGTTTCTTCTGTGCTCTTCCTTCCTCATCCTTGACATTGTATTGTCCCCTTCTTCTCATATCACTCTTTGTGTTATTTTGTCATTAAATTCACTCTTCCACCAGACTGTCTTTCCTAAGTGCTTCATTCTACCAAAATCTCTTCTGATTCTTCGTTTCTGCCTCCAAGCCATCACAAAAGCAAAGGTCTCTCTTCCCTCACAATCCCACATTCACAATTGAGAGCACAAACACACGACAAGAAATGTAATGTTGTGAAAACAAAGATGGTTCACTTTAGAATTTACACTTCCAGAACACAAAATGATCACTATGGTACAAGTCTCCACATTTGGAACAAGCACTGAACACTTCTCCCCACACTTCACGGCTCTAACATCATAAATCAGTTCTCAACTTTACACTCAAGATCTGTGAAGTGTGCCTGCTTCTCTAATTTAATTTCAGCACCAGCAGTCTGAATCTTCCCCAAGAAGCTCTTGCTTATTCATTTCTTCCTCACAACTGTAAATCTTCACGCTCCTCACTTTTGCTGCAAGCGTACCAGCTGCTGCTTCATAACATGTGATCTCACTGTTTTCCTTTTCACACACAACACACTAACTGTTCACGTTTCAATCAAGTGTACTGCACCGGAACACACGCACTCAGATATCCTGCTTAAAGTCCAAGGCATTCAAAGACCTCAGAGTGCTGTCATGCTTAAGGGAAATCTGAACAAGAATGGGATCACCTATATAAGCCTCAGAGAATCTGATCACAAGTATTATGTAGAACTTGGAACAAACAACCTTCATACATGCCATCCTAACTGTAGGAGTTTAGACACTGAAGTCAAACAGTAACATGACAAGAAGCAAACTGTTGGGATGGACCTCTTGTCGATATGAACATGCGTAGAATACTTCGTGGTGGAAATCATGGAGGAAGATTGTCTCCACAGTTGCAAGAACTATGCAGGAAAGGGAAGACCTTGGGATAGATTGCAGCTGCAAGTAACAGCAAAGAAAATCTAACCAAAATATCATTCCAGTCCTGTGGAAAGACGACATCTTTGCTAGAAATAACAACTGAAAAGAATCAAACCAAAATTCAGATAGTTTTATATGGCAGAAGCCACACACCACACGGTGTAATAAGAAACTAATATTCCTGACAGACACAATTCTTACAAAAAACCCAGAAATTGTAGAGACACGTCTTAACCAGCCTAAATAGTTTCATGGGTATTCCAAACTCTATATGAATATTGTACAGTACTTTCCTCCGAACAGAATCACACACTTTCTTGAGTTCTATGAATATCGATGTACTGTCTCACTGTCCTCTAATTTTTACTCCAGTATCTGACAAATGCAAAAAATCTGATCAGTAGTTGATCCGTTACGTCGAAACCCACACTGCCATCCACAATAATTTCATCTTCATATCGACCTAACCTTGAGAGAGGGATAATGGATAACATTTTGCATCAAGTTGATAGCAGTCATACCCCATATAAATATTACTGCAGCAGTTTTATCGCCCTTCTTTTTAATTTGTACAATGATAGACTCGTTCCACTGGTCAGGCAGTTCTTCCTTATTCCAAATAGAATTAATGAGTATAATGAGTTTATGAGTATATGTCTCTCAGCTTTTCTATTATATATAAATATATGAAGGTCATTTTGTTATGTGATACTTGTGAAGACCTAACAGCAGATTGATTGGAATTATACCAGCCTGTCATATTTATTTCTCCCAGATGCTTAAGAAATTTATGAAAGGAAACGTTTTCCTGACAACAAATCTGCCTCGTATGTATATTGGCCACATTCTGTCACGTTCCTCTACACTTCATACTGGATATGAAAGGAGGACAGTATTGGCCACGCATTCTACACCAAAGACCCTGGGAAATTCAACAATATTGGTAAACAGAAAGTAAACATCTTCCCTCTCATCTGGAATGCTACAACCCTTGCAACTGAAGTGTCGCCAAACAAAACAAATACCAAAATAATATATAATTATGCCTGGAGCCCATCTCCGACACATATCATCAAGTTCCCAGTCTTCTTCCTGTTTAGTGATTAAGGTTCCTAAATTTATAATTCAACCATTCCCTCGGGAATTGAGCAACTTCTATGCCATGATCTTCATCACATTCTGTGCTCAGCACAGGCTTCTACATGATTTATACTCTTTAAGAGTATGGCTCAGTTATTCTTTCATAAGCTAGCCTCAATCACTGAACCAGTGATTGAGGCTAGCTCTTTCTAACGGACCCAACTGAATAGGTGTTTTCCTTCACCTGAGGACGGAAACAGATCCAGTTTCCGAAACGTCGTGTTTTTATTTATCTTAAAAATCAGGACGATGGATAAAGTCCAAAAACCCAATATATCACTGGCTCTCTGGCTCCACAATTATAGGTGTTCATGAACTAACGTCTCACATGTCAGAGCAGATTTGGACATGAGATTTTGTAAAATCAGCAATCTGTGACGTAAAGTGCTCACAGCACTTTGAACAAATTACGGGGAAGACCTTGTCTTAAGGGCCATGTTAAAAGAGAAAATGGGTATATGTGCTTTCGACATAGTTCCAGAATATATATCCTTCACAAGACGACTATTGCGTAACCTTAAAGGCAGTGCACACTCTTTCTTCTGTTCACTGTGTTCAGGTCTTCTCATCACTACATCCACTGGCTTCTTGGGAACGTAGGAAGTAGCATTGCATTTGCAACAGTTTCAGGAAATTTCCTTCCCCAGACGAATGATGCAGTTTCGAAAGGACCACAGTAGTACACCCCGAGAAGGATCGTGCTTCTCAAGTTTCTGTTCCATCGTACTCGTTGGCATGTTGTAGAAGATGTGACAGATGTTTCTGCTTGTGGGTTTCTCGTAGGGTGAACGTTCTACTCTAGCGAAGGTGCTGTATATCTTCTTCTTCTACTTCTCTCTTGATTCTCCCTCCTCCTGTTTGGATTACATCTTCCATGGTCAGCCATGTCATAGTTCATTATGACAACCTTCTACTGATAACTTCTGGCATCCATGTGATTGTGAAAGCCGATTTCTCGGCTCTTTGAAGAATACTTTGCAGACTGCGATTGCCCCTCAGGGTGGGAGGTGAGCTGCATTCTCCGCTCACCTCTGTACTGGCCAACCTTCATGCAGTGCCAGGTCCAATCAGAGGAGCAAGGGCTCCACATCAGGTCCCATCCAGCCCATTTCAAGAAGTGAAACTCTCATGTTATTGGTTAGCAACATGGCCGTCATGACACCACGATGCAATGCTGCTGCCATCTCTACGCATTAACCCCTAACAAAATACAAAATGGCCACCAGATCCGACAGCACAAACAATAAGAAGGTATGCTAACATATCACCTTTTGGGTGCTTCTTGCTCCCCCCTACCCAGGAAGCCGTTTTTTTTTTTTGGAAGAATAGCAATAAATAATTTTGCAACCAAACCTCTTGCACTGCAGAGGTTCTTACACCCCCCTTTTTTAACTCAGTTCAGTATCACTTCACCCATATCTTTTGAAGAGGGATATGAGTGAAGTGATATTAATCTTGGTTCCCCCTAAAAAAAATGTAGTAGGACCATCTGCAGTACATATCAGGTTGCAAATTATTTTTCTCACCAGTGCCTGGAAAGTAATAACCTTTCTTTCACATCACACACCTCTTTATCCAAATGCACTGGACATTGTGAGCTGTAACATACATGGAATACATGTACGAGTATTTAGGAAAGCTGAAGATGGGGAAATTTGAAAGAAAATTCTGTTTTCATCAGACACACTTATATACCGTGTTAGCTGCTCAAAACTTACACTTGAAAGCCCCACAGAACATAATTTTTTGGTTATGTTTAAGTATTATAAATCATGCACAGTAAGCAACAATACTCAGGTACCCATTTATTATTAATTTCATTAGAATGATGGAACTCGAGAATGTGAACTACATCCTTGTCAACAAGATTAAGACTACATTTAATGATACATGAAAATCTGATATATTCACCTTCACCAGTTAGGTACAGGGCAGAATAATATGGCAAAAATAATAACATAGCTTACAGAAATATAATGAATACTGAAAATCTGAAATCTTTTCATATTCTAGTTCAGTAATGGAAACGATTATATGGCAAAAATAATAACACAACTTAAAGAAATACAATGAATATTGAAAATCTGGTATTTATTCACATTCCAGTTCAATAGGGAAAAGATTATTCATGGAGCTGAGCCCTTCTGCAGCTACTCAAGATTTTCCCAGTATTTTATGGAACCCAAAGGTTCAATACCGTGTTCACGAGAGTCCTCCACTGGTCCCTATCCTGAGCCAAATCAATCCAATCCATACCATCCCATCAATCTAAGATCCATTTTAATATTGTCCACCCACCTACGCCTTGGTCTTCACAGTGGTCTCTTTTATTCTGGCTTTCCCCACCAATATCCTATACGCATTCATCTCCCCCAATCGTGTTACATTCCCTGCCCACCTCATCCTCCTTGACTTGATCATTCTAATTATACTTGGAGAAGAGTACAAGTTATGAAGCTCTTCACTGTGCAGTTCTCTCCAACCTCCTGTCACTTCATCTCTCTTTGGTGCAAAGATTCTCCTCAAAACTCTGTTCTCAAACACCCTCAGTCTATGTTCCTCCCTTAATGTCAGAGACCAAGTTTCACACCCATACAAAATCACAGGCAAAATTATAGTTTTGTATATTTTAATTTTTATGTTTTTGGACAG
>NW_019739606.1:19950-21167 GCF_002891405.2 Cryptotermes secundus
TGCATTCTCTGCAGAAACAACAAGTAATAACAATTATTCAGCATTACTGTCTTGCTGATGTTACTCATTCATGCCTAACTGTTAATATTATTGCTTCAATTGTGTAAAGACAACAATGCATACATGCTGACAAATAAAGGGCGAGGGAAAAGATTTCTGTGCATAAAGGATTGGCAAAATAACACCAAAGGAAAATAATATGCAGTACTCAATGGTGTTCCCCACATTCAGATATAACTTCATGAAATATATAATATATACGTAGCTGATTCCAAAAGTAAGGTCTCCAAAGCGCTGGGTAATTTTTCGTGCGGCTGTTGGCAACCCTGTTGCATTNCACACCGTGATGAAGTATTGTGGAGTGCAAGTATAGCTCCACCATTCTTGAACTTGGCACTATACAGAGATGAGTGGTCAGCTTCACGACCCGGCCACTTGACCAACGCTACCCATTGGATAGGATGCTGGGTGGGCCGTGGAGCCTGTCTGGACATTGTGGAGCAGAGAAAAATCTTTTGCCTCTGCTGGGAACCGAACCCTGGCCCGCAGCCTGTTGCTATACCAACTGAGCTATGCTGGCTCATTTGTGTCAATTATGAAGCTTAATATAGGAAAGCCTAAGTACTGGCTCGTGGATGAGTTTGAGCATAACTCATACATATACTCTTTTTTGTTGTTGTTCACCTAGGTATCATTTTAGTTTTTCTATTAGGGCTTTACTCAAGACTGTCTGCTAATTACTACATTTAAAAATAAATATTTAGGACTGTGCATTCGTTTCTACCAGCGGCGTGTGCGCGCGCTTCCCCTAGCGTAGTTTAAATGCCCGACTGGCCAAAACTGGGTACTTTGGCCACGATGACCTTACTCACCACTGGCACAAACTGGGCACTTCAGCACTTAAAGGTTAATGGAATGTTAAAAATAAAAAAAAAATTGTTCCTGTGCTCAATTAATCAAGCACCACACCGTGAAGAAGTATTGTGGAGTGCAAGTATAGCTCCACCATTCTTGAACTTGGTGATATATAGAGATGAGCGGTCAGCTTCACGACCCGGCCACTTGACCAACGCTACCCATTGGATAGGATGCTGGGTGGGCCGTGGAGCCTGTCTGGACATTGTGGAGCAGAGAAAAATCTTTTGCCTCTGCTGGGAACCGAACCCTGGCCTGCAGCCTGTTGCTATACCAACTGAGCTATGCTGGCTCATTTGTGT
>NW_019739607.1:0-17061 GCF_002891405.2 Cryptotermes secundus
CAATAATCTTGCAACATGACAACGCTCGTCCACACACCTCGCACGAAACTGAAGGGGCTCTGCGAAACGTGAAGTTTGAACTGAGTCCACACTCTCCTTATTCCCCCGATCTTGCGCCTTGCGATTTTTATTTTTTTTCCTCTACTCAAGAGAGAGATCAAGGGTAATCATTACACCTCGGATGATGAGGTGAAGGCAGCTGTCAAGTTCTGGATTCGAGAAAAGTCGGAAGAATTTTTCAGTGACGGAATGAAAAATCTTGTTATACATTGGGAGAAATGTGTTAGCCTTAACGGTGACTATGTTGAAAAATAAATATATGCTTTTGAAACTTAAGAATTGTACTTTAATGTACCATTTGCCCGATGTTGCTATTTGTTTTTGTTCGCACTCTACAAGCATGTGTGCATTACTTCTCAGCCTACCCACGTATAAGAGGGCAGTGACTCGCATCCAGCCAGTCAGTTTATGAAACCCCGTATTCCCACCAGACTGAAGCAAAGCTTCTCTTCTTCGAAGAAATTTATCTTTCCAGTATGTGTTTCCAGTTTAATTACTGCTACACGAGTAACTCCAGGGAGCTGAGTTAGTTATCATTAATGGAAGTTGTTATTTTTTAGACCTTTCATCCCACTAGCTCAGAGACTGTTTTAATGTATATAAATTTTACATCACATTGTGAACACATGCTGTGCGCATCTAAACAGGCTTTTGGTGTAGCTGATGCAGCACAGGGACTGACGTGCAGAAAGCAATGCAGAGCCACGTGTAAAGGATGGATGAAGAGAAATAACCGTTCAGACCCCGGGGAATAAGAAATGTGAACGAGAAAGAAGATGGGCAGAATAACAGTGCCACACTGAACGTGACCTAGAAGCCTTAACCTTAACTGAAGGAGAAAAAAGAAATGTTTCTGACTTATGCTTCATTCACCAAAATTCAGAATTTAAAATTCGTATTGTATATAACTCAGAATTGCTTACTGGGTTTTTGGATTGTGTTCATTGTATGGTGTTCAAGAACCAAGAGAATATATCATTTCAGAAACTGTGTCTGTTTCAGTCTTCTCTTGCGGGAGGGGGGCATAACTACTCTGCTGGGTCCATTAGAAAGAGATCGTTCTAGCAGGACAAAGGACAAAGTCCAAAAATCCAGCGATTCCAGATGCCGTTAGAATCTACAGGTACCCTACAAGTGTATTAGTTTTCTGGCGAGCGTGTGCTGTTTAGGGTTTATTTTATTATGCTCTTAGTATTTTAGGCTACATAGCATTGGTTGGAATAATGCTTTGTAAGTGGTTAACTTGGAAAGATTTGAAACAAAGCAGTCATGACATTTTTCCCTGCAGTAACTATAGAATAACCTGGAAAGAGTCATTCGGTACAGCCGGTGTCCCCACTGATAATCGACTGGAGTGTTTGGATATGAGTATAGAGAGCAACCACTGCACGAATATACTCATCACATCATCAAATTGTCTGTAATGTTCATTGTTGAATTGGATTATAATGAAGTCTGGTTGTGCCATGAGTGTACCTGTATGTTGTCATGCTGTATGTTGCTAATTAAGGGAATGCTGAGATAATGTGAGCACAGTACAGTCGATACACGGTCAGACTTGCTGGGGCGCAGCATTTAATCAGCTCACATCTGCTTTTGGCATAGATATTACTCGTATAAACCTTGTGGATCAGAAGGGTGTGGAGATTGTGTCTATTTCACACTCGGTGTGCTCCTACTGTTTGCATGTCTTGTCATATGCTAATATTGCCAAGATGGGCCAGATACGCATGTCTCTTCCTCCTTGACACTGTGGGGTTGAATGGCATTCACCCTTCACGTAACTTAACCTTTATCCTACGGGCATTTAAATTCCGGTAAGGGCAGCCGTACGGAANCATTGCTGCTGGTTTTCACCGGCATAGTTGTTCTTGGTTTCAGTCGCCATCAGAACATATGGTTGAAGTTTTGTTCTTTGCAAAACCATTCATGTGTTTGGAAATACGCTCTCGTCCTCAGTGAGAGGAGGCGTTGGTCTGTGAGTGGGCGCCACAATTGCTGCTCCGTAATTTTGCAGTTACCCTCACTCACACATTGTCCGGGTAAGGGCACTTGTACTTCATGGGCACCATGCACACTTTGTGAATTTACTACACTGAATGGAATTTATGCAAGGTATACACAGAATATCTGTCAGTGCAGGCTTGAGCATCATTTTAGGCCTTGACTTGTTTTCCCATTCCAAAGCAGCTGTTAAATCACATGAAAAAATTAAATTCGCTTAGTGGGGATTGGAGTCCAACTGGGTCCACTCTGCACGGTGGCCACTTTTGGTCTATTGAAGCCTTCTCCAGGTGTTTATGATGATGGAGAATTTGGTGGAATTAATATTGGCAGGGGAAAACGAAGTACTTGGAGAAAACCTGCACCAGTGCCACTTTGTCCACCACAATTCCCACTTGACCAGACCTGGGATCGAACCTTGCCCACCATGGTGGGAAGCCGGCTGTTAACCGCTTTAGCCATGGCGCAGCCACATAAGTCACTTGAATGTGCCTACATAAATTTTAGATGTGGGTTTTATTACTGGCTTTAGTAATTATGTTACCGAAAATGCATGTGTCTATGCCTAAGGTGTATGTACCGTGTGGACCAGAGGTTCACCACTCAACAGAGAATGTAGTGAAACTGTCGTTTTAGAACTTTTCAAGTTAATGATCTGCATATTCAGTTAAACTCTGATTTCAAACGATCCATACTAAAATGTAGATTGGAAATTAGATTTGTTTTTTTTACAAAGTGGATGTTGGTACACACACCAAAAAGACTGAGAATGGCTGTTCTAATATGTGGCATAATGAGCCTGTATAAAGAAGTCCGAAATACAAAGTAACCTAAAGTTGCAGAAAAATGTGAACTTTAAGTGCTTATAGGCAAATCTCTGTGTGACAGCCATCACACTGAAGGCATACTTCAACTTGTTGAGCCAGTTTCTGAACATCCACTGAATATGTAGATTACTGTCTTCTGGGTGTGATATTGTGGGTAGTCTGCCTGAAATGGAAGCAGCAGCTTCCCAAGAATATTCATACCAGTCTCCCCTTGAATATACATATGGAGCATTGCTTATTGTCATATTCTCATGTTTTGGTTTACTCTTTGCATTTGACATGACCACCAGTAACAGTCTGGTAAGGGCCTTCCATATCCTTTGCAAATTACCAGTAACACATATCTCTGCTCAGCTGCAGCTCTGCTGTTAAGTGAAGCAAACAAGATTTTCATTACATGCAGTCAGTGACTTACTTTACACACTTTTATTTTATAAGGGGCAGTCAAATGAAAATGAGTCACCACGCATAACTCACACGACGCGCAACTTGGTAACACTGGAATTTTCTTATGGTACGAACATCTGGTGGGTACTCGGGAAAGCACAGTGACAACATGCCCTTGCACACTAGTTGTTTGTTTATTGTGCTGGAAGTATGGTTAGCACTATGTGTCGTCCAACATCTGTAATAGAGGCAGGTAAAGAAGAACACCAAAGTGTAGCGCCCTTTATGACTGCTGAAGAAGTTGGAGGACTAGAAATTTATAGTCACATGTCTGTTGTTTACGGTGAACACAGCATGCCACGTTTGCTTGTTCTGTCTTGGCATAAGAGATTCTGAGAGGGACATGTGTCCCTGCAAGATGATGCTGGCCTAGGACAGGCTCACCATGTCATCACTCCTGATGTTATTGCTGCGTTGGATGGACATACGTATCCGGGCAAACTGACGGATCACTGTGGAAGAAATTAGTCTTTTGATGTGAGTAAGTCACGATTCCGTACATGCTATTGTGACAAGAAATCTGCGTGCGGTGTGTTCCACATCAACTCACGAAGGGACAGAAGACTCGGAGGATAGCTGGATCAATGGGTCACTTGCAACAATACCATGAGGAAGACTATGCTTTTCTATCCCGCGTTGCCACTGGGGACGAAACTTGGTGGCACTATTTTGAACCTAAGAGCAAACGGCAGAGCCAACAGTGGAAACACATGAATTCTCCCCCCCCCAAAGAAATCCAAAGCAGTACACACAAGTTCCGGTAAAGTGATGATGATGATGATGACCTTCTTCGACTGCAAGGGCCCTCTGCTAGTCGAATTTCTCGAGCATGGTACCACAATCAGTGCACAGCCCTATGAAGACACTTTGCAGACATTGAACCATGCCATAAAGTCAGAACGCCCTGGAATGCTATCGAACGGCATTATCCTTCTTGATGATAATGCACGCCCCCACAGTGCCAACTCTGTGAGCATTTGGTTGGGAAGTGCTTCAACATCCCCCCTACAGCCCAGATCTCCCCATGTGATTTTCACGTTTTTGGAGACCTGAAGAGACATTCATGGACATCGGTTTGCATCGGACAAAGATGTGTGTGGCTGGGTAAAGATATGGTTCCATAGATAGTCCACAAGCTTTTGCAATGAAGGGATTGTCCGTTTTATCTCCCAGCGGGATAAATGTATTAACAGTTTTGGATTTTACTTTTGAGGTAAAAAATGTTCTTTAATATGTTGTGGCTTCTGACCCGATTTCATTTGACTACCCCTGATACAATGCTGACAGTATTGTAACTATGTATTATAGGGGTAGTACGCTGATTGATGAATTGGAAGGAAGTGGCCGTGGCTCTAACTGGGGTACATTGTTACTGAGTGTGTGCACCTGTTGCTGACAGTGCTCTCCAGCCACATGCTGAGAGAGTGTGACAGGACTACTTTGACCATAAGGATACTAAGGTAAGCAGTGTGGGTACCGTAACAGGTGAACCAAGTAATCTGAATCTATACTTATTTGTCGTCTGCCATGTTAATGCTATCAACCATGGCTTTCTTCTTCGTGCTGGGTTCATGCTTGCCTTGGTCTTCAACCTCTGAAATGTCAGTTGATCTTATGTTGTTTACACTGTATCAGTCCCTTAAGATAGAACATATCCTCCTGCAGTCCACCCTTATTAATAAATTTGAACCGTGTCCCTTGACCCTGTGGGTAAAGAACCCAGTTCTTCTACCCACTTAGACCCGTGAACCCCTGCTCAATATGGGTAAGGGACAGGCTCATAAGAAATGACTTGCTTGTAGCGTGATGCACTATGCCTCCCTAAGGTCGAGTAAGGGATCTCGGGGGCGGAAAACCACTGTCGGCACAATGGGCCAGGCTGGACGGATCCGCTAGTCAGAAACTGGTATGGAACGTTCAGCAAAGGTATTCATTAACACCACTGGCGTTCTTAAAAATATACATAAATATATATTAATAACATATGTATACAGATGGGCCCGCCTGAAGGGCAGTAACCGGTCAGAACATGTGATAAATGAATGATACAGAACTCAAATCAGGCACGCCTCATGGCGTCTCTCTACTTCTCCAGTACAAGCATGTACTTAGGCAAGCCTTGAGGGAACAAGGAAATATAAACAGCTTACATACATGCCTGAGGGGCGATCTGCTGTTTAGCACAACCTTAGACAAACCAAATTATCCTACGCCACACGGCGTTCATAATTGAAAGAAAATAATTACTTCANGAGAAGAACCGTTGCACGGTTCGGGATGTCACCCTCTCCCCAGACGCCAAAAAAAAAAAACACACTCACACCTCTACACTGGGGCCACTCGCCGTTCATGCATCACGACGCCTTTTCACTCCTGGGCTCTAGCTGCCTGCCAGCCGAAAACACTCGAGCAAACAGTCCTCGCTGATTTCCTGCCATGCAGAAACCGGCCACACATGTGCGGAAGTGCTCCCTTCTGGAGAGCTAGTGGAGCCACCCAGTCCATTTCTCCGGCACCACCGTCACATAACACTTGGCCGTTCACACGCCGACAAGTCAGGAAGGGAGGCCCAAATTCTAGTGGCGAATTTCCGGCCCACAGGAGTCCGAAGGTCCAACTCTTCGTCGGAGACATAATACCAACACTCTCTCACTGACGACACAAGTTCGTCACTGGAGGGGCCCACTCGACGTCTCTCACACTCGCGAGCCGAAGGGATAGGATAGAAAGGGATAACAGACTCTGAAACACAAACAAAAATCACGGCAGGCGCAGCATCATCTCCGGGAGAAGCTCACAAACATATTTACACAAATATTAGGTTGCAATAATACACAGCGTACATTTTATGGCCTACTCGCCAACCCAGTAGCTCTTCAGTTGAGACACATGAGCCTTTCTTACTAGTACACCCGTATCACGATTCGCCAGCTGAACGGTAACCTTCGTCAGAAACTTCGCTATTACAAAGGGTTCGGACCACTTATTGTCCAACTTAGCGGAACGGTGGTGAGCTCTGCAACTCTGAGGGTGGAGCTTCACAAGCACAATGTCTCCAACCTTACATTCTGCCTCTCTCCTCGACTCATTGTATCGCTTCGCGACCCTATCTCTAGCCTTCTTTAAATTCCCCAACGCCAGTTCCCAATATGAGTGAGTATCCTGAGGGGATCGCTGAAGATCGTCGTCAGTAAGTTCCCAACTCAGTCCTAAGGGATTGTTCATCTCACGGCCAAGGAAAAACAGGGAAGGTGTAAACCCAGTACTCTCATGCCACGCGGTGTTGAAGGCCATGGCAAGAGAGGGGAGACTCTCCTCCCATCTAGTAGGTAACGAACTATGATAAGTAACTAGAGCCGACTTCAGGTTGCGATTAAATCGCTCTACCTGAGAAACTTGGGGATAATACGGGGAGGTTGTCACATGTTTTATCCCCCACGAAAGCAGGTGTTGTAAAACAACCGCGACTTTAATACTGCCGCATTGTCAGACACAATGCAGTTTGGAACTCCAAAACAAGGAAAATACTTCTCAACCGAACATGACACCATCACGTCGGAAGTTATCCTCCTCACAGGATACATCGCGACAAACTTTGAAAATCCATCTAAGACCACCAAGATGGCTATATTACCACGACGACTCGGCACAACGGGTCCTACGAAATCAATAAAGGTTCGTTCCATAGGTTTGGTTACAACCTGACTGTCATGAAGACCAACTCGATTATTTTGGGCTGGCTTCTCCCTATGGCACCCTTCACACTGCCTCACGTATTTCACTACATCCGGTCGAAGACCCGGCCAGTAGAATACTTTAGCTATACGATGTAACGTCTTAGCTACTCCCAGGTGTGCACTCAACGCTGAATCGTGAAAATACTCAAGTATCATGGCCCGCAGTTCTAACGGAACCAGATACCTATTCGACTTAGTTCTCGGAGAAAAATACACAATCGTGTCATTCGCCAATCTGTAATACGAAACCTGAGGATCTCGCCGTCTAATCTTTTCGTACACGGCTCTGCAATACTCATCTTTAATCTGATGTTGTCTAATCGATTGAAATACAGCCGGCAAATGTTGGAGGATCAACCCTGAAAATGACTGCACAGACGTATCTTCATACTGCCGAGTTAGACAGTCAGCGACAACATTAATCTTCCCCGGAATATGAACAGCATTAAACTTGTACGGGGCGAGTCGCAAAAACCATCTCCCTACACAGCCTAGTTCTTTCACACGTTTCAACAACCATGATAAAGCCTGATTATCCGTGTGGAGAATGAACTCTTTATGCTCAAGATAGACGCGAAAGCGTTCGCATCCCCAAACTACGGCTAGACATTCCTTCCACCCTTGACCATGTCGTGAGGGCACTCTTCCCCTTTCAACCACTGCTGCGTGCCGAAACCGAATCATCAAAATCAATTCAACTTTACGAAACCAAATTTAGACGCAGTGATGTTTCCTTTCTGAGGTCAACGGGAAGAGAGAAAAATACATTCACTTGTACTACCCAGGAAACCTCGGATTATGTCCAGGAGGGGGGACAAAGTCAGCTGACCTGACGTCAGTCAAAGACGTCAGTTGGAAAGAAAGAGGAACGGCTCGATTCCTGGGGTTTTGGGGGGGGGACTCCAAGGAACATCACGGAGGAGAACCGTTGCACAGTTCAATTTATCAACCAGCATTCCCAGTTTGAGTTTGAAAATCCTGTAGTTTGTTACATTTTCATGAAATCGAACAACATTTGCATATGGTAATGAACTCTCTAGTTCCTCTAGAATGTTATTTTGTAATATTTATTTGCAACTGAGCTCTTCTCAGGCACACCAATTACCTCTTAGTATTCTGTATGAGATCCTGGGAATAATAAACTCGGTCATCTTGACATCTGACCTCGTTACTTTTCTATGAAATGTCCTGCTCTAAGTGATTTTTATTATTGCTTTGATAGGAAAAATAAAGAATTGTCAACACAGATTAAGCGGCGCCTCTTCCCACATGTCGTACATACCCACTGCATCTAAATTTTATTTGACTTTGCCAATTCTCTTCCTACTAGTTTCAGTGTATCTGCCCTACACAGACACCACATGTTCGGAGTTCCATGCCTCGTGTCATTTTTCCGTCACATCAGCGCTTATTAACTAGTGGGTTGTGTTCCACCTGATCGATTGGATGGGACATGAAATTGCAATAATACTGAGTTCAGTTACATTAAATGTCCCTGAATTGTAAGCACGTACGTTTTGTTAATATGTCTTTGTCCCAAGTTCATGGTGGGGTTCTAAATGATTCGATTGCTGGAATCTAACAAGAGGAAATTTGAATATGGATGGCGGGAGGGAGGGAGGTCAAGCAGTTACGCGCAACGTATCCAAGATGGCGCTAACTCGCCGAGTGATTTACGCAAGATGGCGACGTTTAGAAAGAAAGCGCAGTGTGTTTTGCGACTTGCAAAATTTGAATCTTACCCAAATACGACGTGAGTACCGTCGTGTGTTTAACAAAGAACCACCAGACGAAATAACATTCGTCTTTGGAAGAGACGGGAAGCCAACAGGGCAAACAGCTTTCTGGACGAGTTGGTGGAGTCAATCCGAAACGGTTTTATCTGCAGTCTGAAGATATCAGTGCTTAAATGCACTGGAGAAAATTAAAAAATGACTGCATTTTACTGGTTATAAACTTCAATTGTTTCATGCAGTCTGCCCAGGTGATAATGGCTAAACATACGATTTTGCTTCGGATATTTTTAATTAAATTGACAAGGACCGGCAGTTTTTACATCGTGTAATGTTCAGTTCTGTGGCCACTTTTCATGTTCGGGACAAGTCCATCGAAACAACGTAAGAATTTGGGCTAAGGTAGGCTCCCATGGTTTTATTGAACATGAGCGTGTGGTGCGCTCTTAGCAGAGATCGCGTGATTGTCCCGTATTTCTTTGCAGAACGCACTGTGACGTCACACAATTACCTAGACATGTTGCAAATGTTAGCAGTGATCCGAATTGATGATGATGATGAGGAGGATAATGTGACCTTTCAGCAAGATGGTGGTCCTGCGCGCTATGCTGATATTGTTACTGAATTTCTTGATGCGACATCCACGGCGATGGATTGTGTAACCGTTCTTTGATTCTACTAGCTCCGGTAGAGAAATTCGACTCCTCTCAGAACGTGTTGACTGGCCACGACTTGGGTGATTAGTGGGGCATTAGGCTCAGGAAAGTCCCACTCAACACCAATTAACTGTTTTAAGTTTTATTCAGTCAGCACTACGTAGCTGGTAACTGCACCATAGTGACACACTTCACAGATTAGTGGATGTAGCTTCCTTACTGTTTACTAAGACATACACGTTAATAGCCACCACAGGGTGTATTTACGGGATCAGAACACGCGTACCTCGGGTGAGTGTAAATTTCAGTGTCATCTTTGCCAAGCACCCTCTGAATGGTAAATATTTTCCCTGGTTGCTTAAAATTCGGGCAAAGGACCTCCCACTTCAGATGATGATTGGCTGGACCGGGCAGACTGGGAGGTTGCTTATCTTTCTCCTCCAATTAGAAAAGCGAATATCCACTAGTGTACAGTTTAGGGGTGAACTTTGCCACTTGCTGCGTGGCTGTCAAACTGGGATTTTGGGGTAGCATGAAATGACGCTGCTAAAATTATGACTTCCCCTGTCAAGTTTAGAATTTCTAAAGAACCCGGCCTAGTGTTACGCATTAACTTGGCTCATTTACGGATGGGCAGCTGGCTTCAAGCTTGACCCAAGCCACTTGCTGCGAGTCTCAGAGGGAGAATCTAAAAATTATGAGAAGAAAGTGAAGAATTTCACAGAACCCTAACCATACACAAAACATCAATTAACCATCACATAAACTGGACAGTTACAATTGGGAGGGACGGACGGAAGAAATGAACCCCACGCTTTCCGGAATTGAAATCCCTGGATTTTTGTTCTGGGGTGCATGTGAAGCAAATCATCTACAGTTTTCATATTCACAACATTCGGACTTGAAACAGGGAATCAGAGAAGCCGCTGCATATGTCATTCCTGGTATTCTTGGTCAAGTGTGGCAGGAAATGGAATACCGTTTGAAAGTTCGCAGAGCCACCAATGGATCCCACACAGAACTTAGATAAACATCTGGAAGATTTTGAGTTCTTTATTTTAATACATGTATTTTAGTTCGTTTAGTACATATAAAATTGTCATATTTAGGGTGGTATGAATGGCGAAAAATGACGGGTTCTTGGAACTTTGGTTACATATTCTCTTAATTACATTTAATACATACAATAAAGCGGTATCCTGATATACACAATTTCCATTTCGCCGTTCCACACGCACTAGGAGTCTCCGTCTTCACTAGTCGTCTCGAGTTCAAAACTGTGCTCAATATCACTAGTCGAGGAGGGTGACGTTGGCAGGGCATGTAGCACGAATAGAGGAGGCGAGGAATGCATATAGTATATTGGTGGGAACGCCAGAAGGAAAGAGAGCCTGCAATACAAGAGATCTGGTTGTAAAAGTATTTTTTGCAAGAAGAGAAAAAAAGAATTTTAAGGGGGTTGGGGCGAGGGGGAGCGCTCAATATAGTTACTAAGGTAGCATACCTTCTTACCGATTGTGCTCTCGTCCCTGGAGGCCATTTTAAATTTAGTTCAAGTAAGCTGAAAATAGATGGCAGAAGCATCGTGACGAGGTGTAATAGCGGCCATATAGCCAACCAATAACAATGGAGTTTCACGGGCCTGTAGTCGACTGAATCGACCAGTGCGTTGTACCACCCATAGAGGAGATGAAAATATGCAGACCTGCCATCTATGTTCAGATACATGAAGTAGATAGTCAGGAAATAACTGGAATGTGTCATAATACACCTATCGCAAATAATCGAATCGCATAAGTGTCATCCAATCAGAGGATCTTAAATTTCGATTGAAGGCTTTGGGCGGTTGTTTCAGTAATACTGCGTAGTTTCTGAAAATGTGTGTACGCATTTGAGGTATGTTGTGCAACTAATTAGATTAATTAGTAAGTAGTGACTTTGATTTGATGTTGTGAAACGAGAGTCGACATTTACGCATGAATTTACATCTGTGTGTTACTTATGTATATGGATTATGCGTACTACGCCCAGTGAAATTAGAAAGAAACATGAAGTTAGAGTAACTATGATACTTCATCCAAATCGTATTTCTGTATTTTAGCATCTTTCTTTGTAGCCAAAAGATGGACCGTAGAATCTCAAGAAAGTGAGAGTGTACTTTGATTCTGTTATAATTTTTGTATTTTTTTTTTTTTCACTATAGATGTGAAGAAAAAATATTTTTTCTGCTGAAGCATGCACGTCTTCCAGTGAAGAAACTGGATTGAGATTCCTCAATTTTCCAGAGATTCAGCACGGTATGAGCCAGATCTGAAATATTATTATAAAACATACTGTATTATTTTGGCGAGTGTTATTAAAGGATCTATAAATCTTAATTATAATCAATTAATTTCTAATTCTAGTGACAAAATGAAAGCCACCTGGAGCATTATAAAATCAGACACATACAAAAAAAATAGTAATGCAGGTCAGTTTTTAGATATTGGTGGGAAGTTAACTGATAACTACGATGTGATTACAGATTCTTTTAATAATTAATTTTAACAATAGCTAAACAACATCAATACTAATAAAGTTCATCAGCATTTTCTGTGATTTGAAGAAAACTTTTGACACTCATAATTTCTGTATGTCTGTCTCTCTGTCTAAAGTAGAATTTTATGGAATAGTTGGTAAGGCCAATGCATTGATAAAATCCTATGTAAAAGATAGGTACCAAAGGGTAAGTCAATTTTACTCATTGAAGGAATAATTTAACTTCAATATGAATTAATGATCTGGCTCTGTTATATGCTGGATGAATAGTAGTATACTTTTATGTTTCATTATTATACTCTTGTGTCATTAGTGTGCTGCATTCTTTCACATATATATATTTTAAAGCTTTGTTAATGATTTACTCACTGTGATTTGTCTTTGATAATATGTGTAATTGTTATGGGTTAAATATAATTAATTTTGATTTATATCATTGATGGGACTTGTCCTGTTGTCTTTGACTATTACTATATCCACTGTTCTTCCAGTCATGTAAGGATTAATGGAAAGTAAATAAATGAATGAATGTCTGTTTTAGCACATGATGTAATGAAGCACCTACACCATGTTTGTAATGTTACTGATGAATTATTTCAAGCTTTTGAGACACTATGTAATACTCTTAAAGGGCTGTGCAGCAGACATTTCTCTGAAAGTGATTTCACAACAGCTGAAAGGGTACACCTTAACAGATGTGCAGTTCCATATGGCACAGATTCTGCGGCACAGTCGCTCCCACAACCTCCTCATCATTACACACCTCTTCCTTTGATCCCTTGCATTCAGGTTTAACTCTTGAATGCGAGCTTAATATCCTACCGCCCACCAGGACCTACAGCAAGTACTTGTGCCCTCTGTTGTAGCACCTGTTCCTTTCCATAGAGACAGTCCTTCCACTTCCTTTCAAATATCTGCAATCCAATCATCACCAACTGCAGGCAACACTTCTTCAGTGAAAGGAGCCTCCTATGTCTTAGGCTCTGAAAATTCGTATATATGTTTCTGATGGGGCACTCGGGCATATCAGTTGTCTAAGCTCCTCCTCAAAGCCCAGAGCAAGGCGTTCTCTGCTGAAAGAACTTAATTTGGCTTCGCTTTCTGAATTGACACAGAAGAAAAGGAAATTATATTGTGACATGTTGCGCCAAGCCGAGCCCCCCCCACACACCAGCAGTGACGCGGCGGGTGAGTCAGCGCTCCCCTCCCCCTCCTCCGCACGGTAACGAANAACCCAATTAACCATCTCCACGGCGTCTTCGGTAACGTAAACACGTTACAATATGCACAAATTTGGAATAAGGAGAGTGCACTCTGCAAACTGAAAAAGAAATACAAAGGAAAGAAGTTGGAAAATCTCTGTGATGTGGACAGTGATCCACTCATCTTCTCTCAGTGTAAAGGCTGCCAGAATATTGGCAGCAATTATTAGGAGCAGCAGGCAGAGACCTCAGGGAAGGAGGTGGGATTTCGAAGAGAAAGTGTTGGCTCTGTCTCTTCTTAAGCGTAGTCCCAAATCCTTTATTCTTCTCCGCACACTACTCCCCCCACCATCCAGACGATCCTTGCAGTCTGCCCTCAATACTGTTCCATTTAGGACAGGCATCGATGCTCATGTGTTTCATGCACTCGAACAGTCTCTGCAGAAAATGTCTGGTAGAGATCGATATTGTTGCCTCATGTCTGATGAAATGTCAATCAGAGAGAACTTGCATTTCAATCAGAAGTTTGATTGCATTGAGGGCTTGAGGATTGTGGAAGTCAGGGCAGGACTTGCAGCATGGCAAATCATGCTCTGCTCTTCATGATCCATGGCCTTAGGAGGAAGTGGAAGCATCCAGTGGATTACTACTATACTCGTGGAACCAAGAAGGCAGAGATGATTGTGCAACACTTGATGGAGGTTTTGACGCCTTTTAGAAGGCTGGCCTGAAGGTGGTTGCCATGGTGTGTGACATGGGTGCCAACAATGACCTTGAAACTGTTGGGTGCTTCCAGAAGGAAACCACTCTTCAGATTTTGCAATCAAGAAATTGCAACAGTGTATGATCCACACCACCTTCTGAAGTTCACCCGGAACCTTTTCCTGAAACATGATGTGCAGTTGAAGTCTGAACATGTGGGCATCCAACTTCATGTTATTGCTAAGTGGGACCAGATATTGAAACTGTATGAAATCGACAAAACAAGACTGTTTCGCCTTTTGTATAGGCTGACAGACACCCACCTGAACCGCCCACAGCACAGAGTTCAATGAATGTGCGCTTGGCTGCACAGGTCATGAGCCATACTGTTGCAGCAAGCCTCAATGCTCTAGTGGCTACAGGTAAATGTTTCTTTTATGAATGAAGTGACTAATAATGAGGACTACTTTTCAAAGTAACTCCCCAGAACCCAGTTGTAATCAAACAAACGTCATTATCATCTGACTTGAATGACTTGTGAAACTGTATATCAATATACAAGTTATGTAGAATATGTCACAAATCCTGTTTTTAGGATAATTAAGAAATATTTGAAAAGTAGACGACAGTATCAATGATATAATTAAGGTGAATTAGGTGGCGAAGATTTTAATATGAGGAATAATGTAATGAAATATACAAGTTTTGTATAACATTAGACCTTTGTAAAGTAATGTGTTACTTTCCAATGTAAAGAAACTGTCATTCACCACGTAAGGAGGCACACTAACTTCTGTCCCCTCCCCCCCCCATTCAGGTGGGTGCAGCAGTGAATACATGGCAACAACTGTGTTTGTTGAGGAGGTTGACAACCTCTTTGATTGTTTCAATGGTGGAACAAGTGTTCCCTCTCAGTGACAACAGTCCCCATATAGAGCTCTGGAAAAAGGCAAGTATGGGGATAAAGTGTTGGATCTTTCACGAGGATGGCAAACCTGCCTTTCTTCATCTTCCTCCTTCACAGAATGGGTGGCTGATTGATATCACTGCTGCCCAGCATGTGTTAAGAACACTGAAAGAGGTGGGTTTTGAGTAACTCCACACCAAAACCTGAATCAGGATCCCCTGGAGAACACATTTGGAGCTTTTCGTTTGAACTGTGGTTTGAACAATAACCCAACTGGGGAACAGTTTGTAGATGCCCTGAAGACTAGCATCATCAGTGGCCTTGCATTTAGAGGACTGGGGGAAACTAATTGTGAGGATGATGGTGCTACTCTTCTGGATAATCTACAATCGCTTTTCAGGGCACCTGAAGCTGCCTCACGAAATCCTTCCACAAGTCATGACAAGGAAACCCCTGCTGGTGTGCCTGAGAGTTTCCATGTTGCTCAGCAAGTACAAATGGACATGAGTCCTGCAGTACCTGCTGGTGACATGGAAGTGCTCTCAGTAAGTTACGTCATGGTTCCATTGCTAGACGGGCGCTTCGTGGTGTCAGCTGTGATGCATGTAAGACGTGCCTGACATCTGAAGTGCTGCTATCAGCCAATGTCTCTTTTTATTTCAAGGAGTGCAGTGATACAAAACAGTCTCACCTATCCTTCTGAGAAGCTGGTGAAGACTGTTGGTACTGCTGTAACTCTGATGGAGATTATAACAACAGAGGCTGCCCACTTGAATTCAGTGGAGCAGCATATCACAGCTGCCATCAAGAACACCATTGACTTCGAGTGGATTAGGTATTCTGGCTGTCCGCTTCGCCACCAACGAATATTAGATAGTATTGTGAGAAGTCTCACACGAATTTACATTCCTTGGTGGTGTAAGCGAAGGAACAAGTTGATGACTGAAGTAGCGAGGCAGAGGGCCACAGAGAGGAAGATGAAGATACTGTCTCATCGGTAAGTTATTATGAAAGTAATGCTTCTTCATTTTTGCCTGCCCATACCAGCACTGGAAATTGACAGAGAGTAGTTATGAAATTACTGGAAGAATATGTGTGCTAACAAGTCACAAGAGCATCATTAAATGTTTCATAAGTTGGAGAAAGTATCCCTGGTGACAAGCAGTTGCAGTGCAGCAACAACAACTATTGCGCAGCGAATGATAACATCGTCATTAAACAGTTCAATTTCGCACAAGAAACCTACTGAGCTGCATCTCTTTCCAGCTTTGCAAACATGTTGCAGTGAATGATAACATGGTCAACCACATTTCGATTACATACCCGAAACTTATATTGAACTTGAGCTCAAACTCTTGGCCCCTGTGCAAACATGGTTCCTTCGTCTCAGAATATTAGAACTTCACTGGCTCAGAGTTCATTCTGGCCTTTATCTTCACGAAATTATATTTCAAAAGAGTGTTTGGGAAATCGTTTTCTGAAACACATGGGCCTCCTTTATGTGTAGAAAAAATGAAGAGTCATTACTTCATAATTGATTTGCAAAGTTCAGGTTATACACCTCAGTGTGAAACTCAGAGAAGCAGAATCAGTATCAGGACTGAATGTGGGCAGGACTCTTTATGTAATTTCTTTACCCATTTCATTTTCATTGTTATTCACTTCTCTTATTATAGGTGTATCCCTTCTCTTTCTTTTGCCATATAATGCTACCTGTACTGGACTAGTGAACATGAACATAAGATTTTCAATAGTAATTGCATTTCTTTTACATTGTGGGAACATCCCACATTATCACCCATCAGAGTCAGAGTCAGAGTCACGTTGCAACTGACGGTCAGTCAGTCTGTCTGTCTTGGTGACGAACCACAGCTGGGGCTCATGACCAGATATTTCTTTTGAATGAAAGTTACTGTCCTGTCCATGTGTAGCGTCCTCTCTGACGAGAGGTCGGGTCTGTCATTTGTTAGTCAGTCCGTATTACTAAGTCCACTGTCTGTATTTACACATATTTACAATACAAACTTATTATTAATATGTACAATATATACACGGCCTCTGTCAGTCCAGCCTAGGTACAGCACATTATGCCCTTATATATATATATATATCCTAGTAGCTTTAGCTACCACGGCAGTCTAGTCACTTGAACTGTTGTATGCCTGACTGCCGCCAAGTTTAAGCCTCTTATACTTTCTGTGTCGGGCTTCGCCTTGTCCGATGTTGCGAACATTCTCATTATTATTAC
>NW_019739607.1:17720-33189 GCF_002891405.2 Cryptotermes secundus
TGGTCCGCCAGCCACATACTCTGCAATGTCATGCTGTCACGTGCACGAATACCAAACTGACTTGCGTTGAGCTGGCCTCTTTCTTCAATATGTTTACGGAGGAATTTCAAAATTATTTTTTCGAATAGTTTTCCTGTCGTTGACAGGAGGCTGATCGGACGTAAATTTTGAGGAAATTTCGGGTCTTTACCCGGTTTAGGTAAAGTTATTATTTTTGCTTCCTTCCAAGTATTTGGAAAGTGAGAGAGCCGAAAACAGTGATTGAATAAGTGAGTTAGGTGAACCAATGGTCGCCTTGGAAGGTGCCTGAGGCATTCATTTGGGATGCCGTCAATTCCACAGCCTTTTTTTAATTTCAGGGAATTTTTTAATTTATGAACGTCACATGGTCTGATCCTTAGAGTGTGGTTTTCATCCACGGCTTAAGCTTAAGCAGAGCTTGAACTCCAGCCTCCACCCGCTCTTCATGGTTTTCATCGCACAGGTCATGTGGCGGGAACTGAATTTCCAAACAGTCGGCAATTTCGTTGGCTTTTTCAGAAGGATGAAATTTTAGGCCAGAAGAACCATGAATAGGAGTTGGTGCCCTTGGTCTGTCTCTCTGAAGGAGAGATTTCGCAATGGGCCATATACCCTAAGGTGTGACTTCAGCGTTACCTATTTTTGTTTCCCACCGTTCAAGTGCCTTTTTACGGATCATTCGCCTGATTAATTTGGTGACCCAATTGAGTGCCGTTTTATATGCTGGATCCATGGTTTCTTGCCACAGTTTTCGTAGCCTCTGCTTGTATTTTATCAAATGATCTAGACCAGGAAGATCGTTGTTTATGTCCGAAAGTGTAACTTTACTTGTTGACAGCCTATATGCCGAAGCAATAGAGGCTGCAAAGTCGCGTGCCGCTTTATCGGCTTCTACCCCCGAATTAATTTCTAGTTTAGGTGATATTAATTCAGAAGCGAGGCTTTGAAACCGCTCCCAATCTGTAAATTTTTCAATGGGTTCCGAAAGGTTGCTAATTTTAACGTGATCCACTATGTGAAATACTATTGGTAGGTGATCTGAATCCAAAATATCAGAGACGATGTCCTCTGACGCGCTGATATTTTCGTGAACCACAATGTCTAGCACGTCACCATTTCCCGCAGGGGAATAATAAGTGGGTCACTGTGGTGCTGAGATTTCGAAAACGCCCATATTAAATAAATCCATAAGTTTCAAACCTGAGGGGTTTGATACTCTGCTATTCCAAAATGGGTTCTTAGCATTCAAATCACTGCCAAAATAGACTTTCGTCTGAAGCTTAAGAGCTCAGTGATGTCAGCATCACTCCAGGCTTTGCTTGGAGATTTATAGACAGCTGCAAGCAGCACTTCGCTATTTCCAATTGGTATGCAGACCCCTGTCGCTTCTACTGAAACAGGTGGTGGTAGGTCTACATGGTTATGGGGAATGCCTTTTCTTACTGCAACGGTAGTTCCGCCTTTTCTGCCCGAGTGGTGGTCGATTCTATAAAAGTGGTAATTTGGAATAAAGAACCTCTCATGAAGTTTCAGATGTGTCTCTGAAAACAGGGCCACATCTACGTGTAGGTCTTGCAGCTGTTTACTGAGCTCATAGCGCTGCCTCCCAATGCCGTTCGCATTAAATGCTATGACTTTGAGGGGCCTATGAACTCTAGTGGTTATTCTGTTTCATAAGGTTTAGAACAATTTTGGTAATGGCCATTATTTTGTCCTCCTCGGACACTGCACCACTGACCTCTGTCATAATCTGCTGTACTACAGTCACTTCTCTCAACATATTGTCGAGAGACTGACCGTTTACATTAGTAACCTGAACTGACTGACCTGTTTCTTTCTGTAGTGCAGCGGCCGGTACAATCTGCTTCTTTGTTGCGGCTGGGTCCACCGGAACATGGCTTTCCTGAGGGCGCTGATGCTGCTCTGCTGCACTGCCTCGGAGTGCCGCCATGAAGGAGACACCTGGAGTTACGGTGGCTGAAGAGAACACCCTCCCCGTAGTTTTTGACATTCTCTGAACCTCCCTTCTCTGTTGCTCCTCTTTGGCTTGTTTGCAACCCCGATAATTGGCGGGATGTGGCTTTTCTCCCTCCTCCAACCGGCAGTTGCAGCATACTGGGCTGGAGGCTGAGTTCTCCTTCTCTGTGCACTCCTTGTGTATGTGGCCACCTCCGCACCACAAACAACGTGGGGGCTGTTTGCAGTTAGCCCAAACGTGCCGAACTGCTGGCAGTTGTAGAACTGTGTGAGCCCGCTCTGTGCTCTGTACGCCTCTACCTTGATGGCAATGTGACAGAGGTTGATCAGTAGGACGACATCTTGGGACTTCTCCGTTCTAGGAAGTGTGATAAGGAACGAGGGAAGGTAAATGTTATTTGTTCCTTCTGGAGAATTCCGACGACTGGTCATTTGTTTGACGCTAATGACGTCAAAACGCATACTCACCAGACCGTCAGATATATCTTCCGCTGGAGTGTTGTGTGGAAGGTGACGGATAACTGCTTTGATGGGTTTCTCAGACTTAGGAAATAATGTAAAGTACGATAGATTGGTACTTTCTATGAAATTTTTGATGGCTGAGAAGTCCGCTATTTCCTTCTTGACAATTCTGGTCCCGCTCCTGGTGTTGCGGAACTCAAAATTGCCCGTGGCTAGTTCTTTGACCTTCCTCTGCAACTGCATCAGATTTGTCGTGGATGTTAGTACAATTGGAGGCGGCCTACCTGGCTTGTCCGATTGCAGCTGTTTTCCCGACTTGGTGGCTGACTCTTCCACGTCCATCCCTGATGTCCTCAGTGGCGCAAAGAAGTTCTTTTTTTCTACTTCATGCTTGGATTTTATTCTAGGATCCCTGGGTGATTGCTTCGGTTTTTTAGTCCGTTCTCCTGAGGAGTTTCGCTTTCGTCTCCTTTGCTCGCGAAATTCCTCGGCTGAATCTTCTTTTCCTTCCATCAGGAGAGACTCTCGCATCTGCCTGTGGATGGCAGCATAGAGGAGCAGCATGGTTGTAAAGAGCGCCTTGCCGTCGGGGTGCTTACAGAGCACTGTTCTCTAGGCCTCAGATTTCGTTATAAGTTTATTCCATACTGCGCCGTTTCCGTTTATTGAGGGCGATGTACGGATAAGCTGCCCTATAGTCTGTAATCTTTCCCCAGTAAGTCGATATCTTCCTGGCAGTCAGGATTATTTTTCTTAAGTTTACGTGGTTCCTGTCAAAGGAAGCCGCGATTGAATTCCACCGCGTTTCACTAGATGTCGGCTCCGTCATTTCGTCCGTTGCAGACGGGACGGCGACCGACTCCGAAGCAGTAGCCACGCACTATACACTGGTGGCAGTATAGTCAACTAGGTGGCTGCAGACGAACACGCTCGAAGATTATGGTCACCTGAGACACCTCAAAAACTCCTTCAGTAAGCGTCTTTCGAACTAATCTCACTCCTACCAAACTTCCAACACCTGGGTAGTGTGCATCAGGGTGATCAGGGGATCAGTAACATAGTGCAGGACGTACAGTACAGGAAGGCCATACTGTTACAGTACATATGTTAAGTGATGCCTTGAATATCAGTAAGTCGACCTAACACCAGCTTCTGTGAGAGGACTTGGGTAAAGTTTTATTAAAAGTTTCAAAGATTTAAAAATCGCGAGAGAAAAGAAAGGTATATATTACATGCTTTGTTTTGCATTGTTGTATTAGGATGAGATTCTGTGTGCATGTACTTAGTGCATAAATCATGTATTAAATATATCGGTTTTGACAATTATGTGGAGGATAAACAACGAATAGTTTCAGATTTCATAATTGCTAGGGTAGTAATTAACAGTACGACCTACTTAGCGGAAATATACTTCTGTTGTTGGGCAATAAAATTTTGAATGGCCCGATACACGTTACGGTTGCCAATCCAGGCCCACAAACATATCAGCAGTTGATCAAACGTAAATAACGAAGTTTAAGGCGGCTCTCATCAAAAAAATATATTGCATTTTATAAATGGAAGATGAGGTGTAGATGTACATCTGTTGCTCCTGCCAGGAATCGAATCTTGACTGAAGTCTCTAGACAGTAGCTGACCCAACTCCTACTGTTGGGAATTTTACACAGAAATTGATAACTACAATGTGTAATCATTATTTATATCTCTGTTAGTCTCACGATATAGATTGAAGCATTTGAAGGAAAACGAGTGTTTGAAGTTGTGGTGTGTAACCAGCCACTACATCTGAGCTTGAGTTTTTCTCAAGGATATACAGTGTGCATTCATTTAGTATAGGAGACATAAGGAAGCTTTGTTTTCATTTGTTGTGTAATGCAGTGAAAGCGTTTAAACCTAGAAAAACCAGCATATGTTAACACTGTAACATGTAATTCATCTACATATATGTGTAACCAGCAGGTCAGATTATGACATTAAGATAAATGAACGAACAGTTACAGGTGACCATGTTTGCACACTAATGTGACAGAATATGACCATCTTGCTCGAAGCCCAAGTTGAGACTGCTTAGTGTCACAGACATGAAGTAGATTTTCATAAAAGTAATGTTTGGGAGTTTTACTAAAATTTGTCAGCTAAACTTCTTATATATATGTATGGTTATAGTTGATTGAACTGGACGAATTGAGCCAGTTTGACCCAAGCAGAAAGACTGATTTTTTTTTTTTTGTTCCTGAGAGAAAGTGCTGGGATACTACCTAAATTGGTGTATGACCATTTCCTTCTACATGCTCTCCAGCTCTACTTGCTTTCATCCACTGTGTGGTCAAACTTATTTACAACATTATTAAATAAACTGCAAAAATTAACTACCACAGAATTTTGGAGGAAAGCGTTTTAAGTACCTACCAAAAGTGTGCATTCGTGTCTGATGATATTGATGGCTTTCTACAGTTCCTGTAGGCAGATGATGTCTTTAGGCTCATAATTATACAGTGTGATCGTGGGAGATGTTGCGAATCATTCCACTGCTGAGGCAGAAAAGCCACACACTCACCTGATCAAGTTGACATACAGATATTTCGTTTTCTAACAATACGATAACAGCAAGAGTGTGTACATAGTGAAATTCCTTTTCTATTTTATCCAAATAAATCATTGAACAGCTGCTGTGAAGTAAGCAATGCAGTTATATGCTAACCCACTCATAAATCCTGAGCCTCATGTTACTGTAGCTACTGCATTTGACGTGTACAATAAGCAGAGATTCACTTGGTCTTGTTATTTCATATGTCGAAATGCCATGTGTGAGTTAGACTTTGGAGTGAGAAGTGTTCGCATTTGATATCCAAGTGAAAAGTGGTTGTGTAAAGGGAAGATTTCAGCATAATTTTCATGTTGTTATACCTGTGTAGAGTAGAACTGTTCATGCAGTTGGTAATGAGTTAGGACTGAGAAAAAAAATAGTTTGGTCCCCAGAAAAGTGGTTGTATAAAGGGAAGATTTCAGTATAATTTTCATTTTGTCATAGCTGTGTAGAGTAGAACTGTTCATGCAGTTGTTAATGAGTTAGGACTGAGAAAGAAATAGTTGGGTCTCCAGAAAAAGAAAATTGTGAAAACTCGCAGAAGAGAAATTGGATAAAATCAGTGCTGGGCTTGAACATTCTTCTCAGATATGTCATGGATGCCATTCATAGGAACTGGGTTTCATGTTTAGGTTGTGAAGTTGGAAGCTTCTCATTTGTGCATGAATATGAATTGTTGTGCTGGTGTGAGGAGTGTGGAGCAGTTCCGGTTTCTGCTGCTGACCTATGGGCTTGTCAGTTGTGCTCTCAGTCCAAGTATCAGTGGCCTGGGTAGGCTGGATCAGTGTGTTTGTTCCACCAGAGTGGTTTGGTGATCAGCAGCAGGCTCTGAGATGATTGCACTTGCTTCACAGCAAGAAGCTGAGACCATAACTGTTTCCTACCTTGTCATTTCTGATTCATCATTCACAGTTGTGCCATGATGCTTACAGTTGATACAGCACTGAAGAACATGAATAATTAATCTCAATCATTTGCCCCCCCTTTTTTGCTCCCTAAATTTAGATTTCAAATCAGTCCCCCCACCAGATGTGGTGTTGTTTAAAATTTTTTGTCGGCTTTTGTAAAAGCAAGTAGCTAAGCTGGAGAGCATTCCAGTGGAAGTTCACCTGTACTGTAGTGGGTCACCTCTGAATGAGGATGATCTTGTAGCCAACCTACGATGCTCAAGTATTGATGTCAGTGTTTCTCTAAAGGAGGGGGGGGGCAAGGTGCATGGCTCCTTGGCTCGTGCTGGTAAAGTCAAAGGTCAGACCCCCCCAAGGTAAGGAAGAGTAATAAATCTTAAGCTAATAAAAATGCAAATCATGTGTTTAATTCTTCAGATGTAATGCATCATTCAAAGTTTCATTAGTAGACTTTCTTTCATCAGTGATCTTCAAGTAATCTTGTGATTGAGTTTGCAACATTTCAATAAACTTTATTGACATTCTCCAGTGTCACATATATTAGGAAGGCACATAATCTGTCTTTTTGTAATTACATCATGCACTTTCGCCAGCCTCTTTGTTAAATGTGTACAATCTCATGCATCATCTCACTGCTTAATGGAAACTAGACCAGAATCTCAGGAGACTAGACTGATGTGGCTTACCAAAGTGGCTGATAATAGTTGTATCTCAAATAGAGGAACTGTATGGACAGAGGTGCAAGGTTAAAAATTGTGGGCAGGCAAACATAGTTGGAGGCTTATCATCCATAAACACACCCCTTGGCGGAATCAATGCCAGCAGAAGAGACGAAGAGACAAGAGGTAGTTTAAAGGATGCCGCTTCATAGCTCAAGATGTTAGTCGCTGGCTTCCCACCATGGCCGCCCAGGTTTCATCCCGGGTCTGGTCAAGTGGGATCTGTGGTGGACAAAGTGGCGCTGGGGCAGATTTTCTCCGAGTACGTCAGTTATGCCTGCCAATCTTCATTCCATCAGTTGCTCCACAATCACCCTCACCTAAAATCTGGGGATAGTAAAACAGGCCAGAAGTGGCCGCAGTGCAAGGGACTTAGTCCCACCTCTCTAGCAATAAAAAAAAATACTATCAATCCTACTTTTAATAATGATGTATAGTTCGCTTGCGGACTGAAATCACGGAGTTTGTTTTTTGTTTTGATAACATGTTAAATATTCTGATTAGCTCATAGGAAATAAAATGACAGTCCAAATTTATGCAGGCTCATAAAACTTGCTTGTGTGTATTATCATGACACTGTCAAATGTAGGGGTTGTGCATAACATAAGATGGGCTTTGGATTGGAATGACTGCATTTATTGCACCTTATACATTCACAATTTGGGACTACAGGCAATACAGTGCTATTGCCAGTCTACACAATACAGTTGAACATTACACACGCAGTAGGATTCTGTCTTCACTAGTCATGTCCTGGCAAGATTTATTAGTCTCACTGGAACTTCAAATCACACATAAAGTCTTCTTGTCACAGGATAATTCCTTTCTTGCCATTATTCTCGGCTCAATTCAATTCCTCTGCTCCCAAGCTCAAATCCCAGCAGAATGGTGTCTCAAAATTTGACTTGCCAGACTGGGCTCAACTGCTGCTCTATACGGCCCAATCATTTCTTCCTTATAACCATTTTCCACATACCCCAATGGAAAATACTGTCTCCTATTGTCCCATATTGTTTTAGGCATGTTTACCACACCATTGTATAACAACAGTTGCTGCACGGACCACATAGAAAACAGCCTCTCTATTGTTAAGGCGTGTGGAGTTGTCACCTAACAGTAGTTATAAAAAGGTAAAGTTGTCCCTGTGCTTAGGTAATTAAGCACTATGCCATGAAGATGTATGGGAGAATGGATGTATAGATCCACTTTTTCTTTAACTTGGCACTGGTTGGAGGTGAGTGGTCAGCTTTACATCCTAGCCCCTTTGCCCTCAGGGAAAGGGCCTCCGGTACCGTTTGGATAGGAGGCTGTGTGCCCCAGAGCCTGTCTGGACAATGTGGAGGAAATTCTTGACCCTACCAGGACTCAAACGCTGACCCTTCAGCCGTCCAGCCCATATCCAGTGACTATTCTGACTGCACTATCCCTTGCTCCTAGCAATGGGTATACATGTCATAATACTGTGTTTTTGTGCTTGAAGTGGATGAAAACTATTCCCAGTGTTATTTTTAAGTTGCCAGTTAGAAGCGGTAATAGCAGCACAGTGTTACTGATTTTTGTATCACTGCATTCTGAAACACGATCCAGGAGTATTTTAAATCTAGAATAGAGACATTGTTACCTCACCCTATTAATTTATATTGGCCTTGCAGTAAGCCCATGTTTCAGTGGCAGAAAGTTTTCAAGAGGACACTGTCAAGAATTTCATGCATACTGGAATATATATACACCAGAGGTTTTCATAACTTTTCCAGCAAAGAAAATGATTGTATATGTGCAGACTGCGTAAATTTGTAGAAATCGGCTTTGATATGGAGTACATACGTGTTGAAGGTCATCTGGAAATAAACTTTTATTTATTGTAAATATTAAACTGAAAAACTCTAGCTTCTATAATAAGTGGTATCTTTGGCTGGGCCAAAAACTTTCCATCAAGTTCAAAATAACTTCCATATTACTCATAATATCTCCACATGAAAGATACTTTTTAAACTTTTGTGCTTTGAAGAAAACCATCTTCTGGGATGTGGCAACATGTAGATCTTTTGTGAACCAGCGTTTTGGAGGAACGTTTCTCCAAAACATCGGCTCACACAAGGTCCACATGGTGCCACATCCAAGAAGACAGCATTCTTCATAGTCACTGCCGTGAAAATTTCAATTTTACATGTGCTTTATATGTACATGTTTGTACAATTTCCCACTGGTATTATAGAGCAGTATTTTCCAAAATTTTTACATCATGTTACAATGAAAAAGACAATCTGAATAGTTAGTACTGTGGGAACTTGAAATCTTACAACACTATACAGAAATTGTTAGCATTCTCCCACTTGTGTAGCCATTGTGATCACTGACACATAACAAAAACCAACAGTCCGATTAATTGGACTTACCAGTAGCAACAACGGTAAGTAGAGGTGAACCCCAACTTACAAATGTAACATGTTCTTAGAAATGTTTTTTTAAGTTGAATTTATTTTTTTTTTCATAAGATATATTGTGAGATTTGTTAAAATGTACATTACGTGCTGGGTAGTGTTTTCATTAAATGAACTGGAAATTGCAATTTTTTAGCCCATGCATGCAATGTTCATAAGTACAAACTGTCTGTTTCTTGATAGCTCTTAAGTAGAGGTTCACCTGTCTGGGCTTTAAAATGATGCCATTAAGATAG
Organism: Cryptotermes secundus; assembly: GCF_002891405.2. NCBI lineage: Eukaryota > Metazoa > Arthropoda > Insecta > Blattodea > Kalotermitidae > Cryptotermes > Cryptotermes secundus. The sequence goes on from NW_019739607.1 coordinate 27,072, forward strand.
TGAGCTAGCATAGCTCACAGAGTACATACAGTAGTTAGGAAAGTTAAGATAAAGTTACTTGGGTCTCCCATTACTATTTAAGTATCAAACTCTGTCCATCTTTTGTTGCAATTTAATTTCTTTCAGTACTCAGTATTATACTATCTTTAACATGGTGCCTGAATTACATGTTTCAAGAATATGAATTAGATTTTTCTGAGTTCATATGATATATCATAAGCCTCTTTAGGGTACATTTAAAAGTAATTTTAATTTCAGATATTGTGATATTTCTGGGGAACAAGATTTTAAGTTTGTAAACAAAGGGAGTTTGTGCCAAGAAATATTCTTCCAACCTGAACCCGTCACATAATCGCTATAACATGGTGCAAATTCTCTTTTCAGTTTTGATTTTTTTGATTCAGGTAAGGGGGAGATGCTCAACTTTTTTTTATTTGCTGCTTGTCTTTGACAGCAGTCATTCTTTGCTTTGGGCCCTGCAGGTACCTGTAACATGTTTTTTCTGTCTCACAACTCTCGCCCGACACAAGTTGCTGCTGGCCCACATCAGCAGTTATTCTTGGTTTTGAGCTACATCAGAACACATGAAAATATTTTCTTTTCAATATGTTTTTTTTTTATATCAAGCCTCCTCCTCAACAAGACAAGATTGACTGCTACTGGTCACCCTACTCCTACAGACAGTGGTTAACAGTGAAAGCATATGTAATGTGCTTCCAGATCTCCCAGGGTTGTGTGGTGATAGAATAACAAACCTGATTATGTTCAAAATAAAAACCTCCACACAAAGTACGATACTTTTTAAACTTCGCTGTTTTGTGTACAGAGGTAGTTCCCACCCCTTTTACAGTGCAACCAACTGTAAGCACATTTTGTCCTGAAATTCAAAGAAAATAATACAACAGGATATACTGGAAGAATTAAATTAATACCCCAAATATAAAAATTATCATTGGTTTACCTGACGCAACAGAAGAGTCCAGAACAAATTTCTGAATGTTACCACAGAAAATCCATTCACACAATAATAAAGGCAGTCATTACTGCTCACTGAAGAAAGATTTAAGAACAGCATTAGGCTTCAGTATATCCCCTTAATTCCTCAGGTACCATCCCAGGATGTCAGGTTTTCAAGTATACTCTTTATTTCCACATGTCAGTGCATGAAAGTTTAACAGTGGGTGGACTTACATTCCACCTGAACCTGGTGTTTTATCAGTATATTAAAACTGTTCTGATATAACAGGATCTGTATTTTCATAACTGTTTCATGTTACTTGTCCAAATATTATCATAAAACTGTTTACCATTCTGTTTAATGAAATATTTTATATACTTCAAGAGTAGATTCGTACATCCAAAAGATTATTCTGATTACATTTGTCTGAGTAAATAAACTATATACATTTTCAAACCACATCTGTCTTGGGCAACCTCGCTCCCATAAAACAGTTAAAGGTTAGCTAGTATACCCATAGCACACACAGCTTTTAAAATTACACAAAGGTGCACCTTATTTCCTTTCTTCTTCTGTTAGAACATTTAAGTTTCACTTAATGAAAAAATAAAGGATTGAGGAAGTAATGAATGAAACAATGCTAATCCACAACACAAGAATATGATTTATTGACATCTTAAAGATTACATACAATCTGTCTACATGGCACATTAACTNCTGATATAATATGGTTCATTAAATGAGTCAAATTTTGTAAAACAGATTTAACACTAGCCATACAAGTTTGCCAAGAAAACCTGACATACTTACAGACATGAGATTTCTGATTAATGTAAACTACTTCACGAAATTATGTCCAACACTGGCAGCTAAAGCAATTCAATTACAAAACTGTCTGACCTTGATAGTCAAGAGTACTAATAAATATTTTACCAATTTTAATTACAATAGTACTATTCACAAGAAATTTGAAGTCCACTGCTCATTTGTGATATTGGCTACACTGTGGAAAACATAACTGTGTGAAAGAACTGGTGAATTTTAATTAAATTCAATCAGTTCACCCATTTTCTTGTCCTGTTCTGGCATCCACCTGCAAGAAATGGATAGGCAATATTGGCAAAAACCTAAAAATATCTCATAAAAACAGGACTGGTATCAATATCTCTGTATGCTGACCATCTACTTGCAATTTAAATGCTGTTATAAAATACACATATTAGCTTTGTATAGCATTAATAATCTCCCAGAAATAATTCTTTCTTATAAGGCATATATATTTCCAGCATCTTAAATGTCCATATTATATCAGACTTTTATTACGTGTGTAACTTAATAAGTCACACATTATAAGTTTAAAAGCCGTAGCTGAGCACTGACCTTGATATTTGTTGTGTTGTGACGGTTAATAAAGAAGTTGTATATTGTAACACAACAGGATGAATGAAATGAGAAAAGTGTACCAACTATTAACATTTTCAGTACTTTGGTATTTTGTCTGTAGTTTCACAGCCCACCACAACACAACTGGAAACAGAATACAGTTACACATAAAGGCTGTACATTATGTAACAGGATTGTATTTATCAATCACAATCACAAAGCAACAAAATTCAACTAGTCTAATATATACATAAGAAATAATAATAGGCACCAATCTCTTTCATTAGGTACACAGGAATCAGAAGTCATAAAGTTCCCTTAACTTCTCTAACCACTTATCTCACGCATAACTACTGATGCCAGTTATACTTATTATTGTTCACACTTGTAAATTACGTATAAGTACTGACGCCAGTTATACTTATTATTGTTCACACTTGTAAATTACGTATAACTACTGACGCCAGTTATACTAATTATTGTTTACACTTGTAAATTATGTTCAAAAAGCAAAAATCTGACTGTATGGTGCTACAGACAAACTACAGTTCTCATTTTGGACTTACTGTACAATAAAATTACATGTTTACAAATATATTTTCGCACCTTAGGCATACTTCACTTGGAAGGTGGAACTGCAAGCCTTCCATTACACTGAAGTCTTTCAATAGACCTGAAAAATAATTTTAAACTCACAGTACCTTGATCTTAAACAAACTTAGAAAAAAAAATTAAAGTTTCATGCAGTCATATTTAATGCATACCCAAGGAGGCATCATACCGACCATTTCTAACAATTACACTCAATGACTCCCTTTACTTTACTGCATCCATGTCTTCCCATGTTGACAGTGCATTGCTGCTGCAACTGCTACAAAATTCCAATGATACCCTCCTTTTGGAAACATGCAAGCATACACCAGCATCCATGAGCAGCTAATCACCTGTTGCACATCCAGCCTCTGGTGAATTAGTAGTTGTAGGCTGGACCGAATAAGAACCAGAAAATTCAGTGTCATAAGGATCAAAGTCAGAGGGAGACAGGAGTGGCAGATCTAAAATATCAGGAGACACTGACAAAGAAAGGGATACATGATCTAAAAATTCAGTGTCATAAGCATCTATCTCAGAGGGAGTCAAGAGTGGCAGATATAAAGTATCTGTATTACGTATAGCGCGCTGCTACGTGTAGTACATGTAGTAAAGACAAGCAGCAGCGCGCACACAGAGAGACTACACAGAATAACACCGGTACAGTACTAGATACAAAATAGCCACTGCAGCACTATAGACATAGGGCAAGTAACCCTGATATTTTTAAATTTTTAAATTTAGAGGGAAATTGATACTCCATTGCCATATTTCATCAAGTTTACCTGGTTCATATGCATATCCATATTATGCCTGGTGTTTATTTCATAATAATTCCTGTTTATGTCAAATATTTCTCTATTTTTTACTACAAATGTTAACAGGGAGTATATATACTGTGACCTTAATGGAAGTATATACATGTTTCTAAAGTGTTCTCTGCATGATTCTCTATAATTACTTCCTTTTATTATTCTGATACTGTAACTTAAATATTCTTTCGGCATGTGGTGAATTACCCCAAAACATTAGTCTGTATGTCATGATAGAGTGAAAAAATGAGTAATAAACACGTTTTAGAGTTTTAGTAGATATCATTGGTTTCAAGTTTATTATCATGTAGCAAGCTGTATTTAATTTCTTTATGATCTCAACTATGTGCCTATCTCAGGTTATCTCATTTTGGATATTTATGCCCAGAAATTTTATGTGATTCATACTTGGTAAAATAGCTCCTATGTCTCCAATATCTCTCTTCCATCTTATTTTCTGAAGGGAAATTTATGTAATATGTTTTTGCTGTATTAAGTTTTTTAAACTAATCATCCATTACACTATATACCTCATTTATTATATATTTAAATTTTATTGGATTTGTTTGTTCAGTCAAAAAACTTGCATCATCTGCAAATAGAATGGGGGTACATTTCGTCTTCAGAATCTTGGGCAGGTCATTTATATATATTATAAACAATAGTGGTCCCAGTATCGATCCTTGTGGGACAACATTAGTTACTTCAGCCCATCGAGAATTTACTTTACTGCTATTTGTCTCATTAAATATAGTAGTTCTTTGTTTTCTATTCAACAGATAAGACTTATATAGGTCATACTGATTTCCTTTCATTCCATAAAACTTTAATTTGTTCAGTAATACTTCATGGCTGACACAGTCAAATGCCTTTTGTAGGTCACAAAAGATTCCACAGACTTGCTTCTTTTTGTTTAATGAATCTAATATTCCAGCAATAAGACTAAAGATTGCATTTTCAGTTCCTTGGTTTTCCTTGAACCCAAACTGATGTTTACTTAAAATGTTATTATCATTTAAATGCTTTAGTAATCTATTATGCATTACCTTCTCAAATATTTTACTAATTGATGTTAAAATGGAGATAGGTCTATAATTTGATTTCATATTTTTGTCCCATTTTTCGTAAACAGGCACTATTGTAGCATATTTTAATCTATCTGGAAAGATGCCTTCATGTATTACTTTGTTACATAAGTAACTTATACGTTCACTAATTAAGCTTTTACAGGCTTTGAGTATGTTATTCGAGATTTCATCATACCCATGGGTTTTACTAGATTTCAGGGACCATATAATATTTTCTATTTCCCTACTCAGTTTTTGTAGTGTTTATATTTGGTAATGGACTCTCAAAAGTATCAGACAAATATGTCATATAATTTGTAGCTTTAAATTTATCATTTGTAGTATTTGCCTTTATGTGTTTATGTACGTATGTCGACTGCTATATCACTAAAGTATTTATTGAAGGTTTTTGCCTTTGATGTTTAAGGCTTGAATATTTTCTCTATTTACTTTCTTTAGTACTTCACTAATTATTATTTCCCATGTAGTTCTAGTTTTATTTTTTGAACATTTTATTTGATTATCATGTCATCTTTTTGGTTAGGTTTATAATTCTCGTTAATATTTTACAATAGTTCTTATAATAGGTGACTATTGTAGGGTTGTTACTTTTTTTGCTTCCACATAGAGTACCCTTTTGTTTATGCAAGAAATTTTTATGCCAGTGGTAATCCACGTTTTCTGTTTCTATCTTTGTCTTTTTGCTATTGGAAACGATTCATAAAAATACCTCAAGAGTATATTTAAAAATTCATTAAAGCTAATATTAGTATCATTAGTATTGTAAATAGGTCCCCAATTTTTATTACTTAAACTCTATCATATTGTAACGTGTTTCGTTACAGAATACGCCGTAGAGATCGTTAACTGGTTTATTTAACAATCTACAAGTATCGGCTACAATTAATGGTAACACTGTTACGGGTTTCCACACTTTACAAACCCTTACAACAAAATCTCTTAACACTGTCTTCAAGAGTCTTCAAGTATTAATAACGCGGGAGCTATACAAGTCTCCCTGAAATACACACTCCGAGTATAACTGTACTACAGCACTCACTATGTCTTGAAAGCACACAATAAGTCTTCCGCTCGCTGACTTCTTAGTTATCTCACACTCGCAGGCTGCTATGTTTCATCTAACTCGTAGCTGCTGTGCAGTCCGCTTAAATAGCCGTGCGCTGTTGCTAGTGTGACGTGGCGTATAGCCTAGGACGCTGTTACTAGTGTGACGTGGCGTATAGCCTAGGACGCTGTTACTAGTGTGACGTCGCGTATAGCCTAGGACGCTGTTACTAGTGTGACGT
>NW_019739607.1:38508-42810 GCF_002891405.2 Cryptotermes secundus
GAAAAGCACACACGACACCTCAATTGCGAAGTAGGGGAAGTCGGCCAATGTTGTGTTGTGACCTCCCCTATTCGAGATGGCTCCGATCTAACAGCCTGGGTTCGACCCCAGAGCCGTTGAGGGCGTGATGGAGCAGTTGAGGGCGTGTTGGACCCCTTCCAGCATGTTCCGCACAAGAATTTTTAAAGATAATAATTATTTTCCTACTTACATAATTTTTGGCCACCATCTGCATGGGTTGTCTGTCTTCCCACCTGCGTCATCTACCGGAATGTTGCCTTCGTGTGGAATTCTAAAAAAATCCGGAAATGCAGTGTCCGATGTCGCACTTCACGCACTTTGTCCGGACGGTCTTTCGTTTCCCACGCGAAAAGCACACACGACACCTCAATTGCGAAGTACTGGAAGTCGGCCAGTGATGTGGTTTGGCCTCCTATAATCGAGATATTTCCATAAAAAGGCAGGGGTTCGACCCCTGGGCCGTTGATGGCGAGGTGGACCCCTTCCAGCATGTTCCGTACAAGAGCGAGACGAAATTCTCTGTGTGACAACAGGATGTAACTGTTCAGATCAAGGAGATGGAAAAATAGCTTATTTGTTCATTTCCAGGTTCGACGACAGATGCTATAACTGTTTGTCACAATTTGCCCACAGCTCCACCTGAATAATTATTCACACTCCTCGTGCAACGCTGGTGTGGTGGTCCCCAGGTTGCCGACGAAGATGATGGGTCTCCTTCGAAATAACTTTCTGATTCGCTACCTTCAACATCACTCTCAGAATTGTCGGTACAGCAATCTGTACCGAGTCGTTGATGAGCTGAAATAATATGCTAGAATATTCCACACGACACGACGCCATGTACGATCAAACATTGGAATGCTCCGACTGAACAATTCCAGGAACGAAGCTCTATTATCTCTCTGTTGATTCTGCAACGCGATTTCATAAACATTTCATAAACATAAACATTTCATCTCTATAAGAACAGTAGGAACCTTATTCTGTACCCTGAGCGCGAAGTAAGGCGCTGAGTTTATTTCACTCGTCCACTATCCACATTCCGAAAAGGGTACGTCATTTAGACTCCGATAAACTCTTTAGACATACGAGTAACATCTGCGGTGTTGCCAACTGTCGTCATCCACCAGCTTGCATTCAAACGTATCGAGAACGTATGAATTCTTGTAGAGAAACAAAAAACTGGGAAATTTCTTCTTTGGAGTCAGTGCAAAAATTTTAACATGTTTTATACAATCTGTAAATTACAATATCTGATTCTATATTCTTTCGAGAAAAAAACAGCGTTTATTTCGTTCGTTTATCACAGAAATTGCAGAAATAGGAGCAAATTTAGTAAATGATTGCAGTTTTAAGGATTTATAATCGCGGGTATTTAAATTAATTCGGTACCGCTGTCATTACCGGAATTTAAATGCTGGTAGCTTAAAGTCTTTAGGGTGGTGTTTTTGTGAACAGGTTGCTTGTGGCTTGGCGTTGATGGGAGCAACATTTTACAATAGGGACAAGAGAGAAGCAGCCCAAAAAGCGGATTACCTTTGTAATGCCGTAGAATTTCGGCAAGGGTTTTTGTAACTCTTAGGTATTAAGTTATCTTGGGTTCCCAGTAGAGAAGTTAGACGAAGGGTAATGTTTGAAGTAAAAATGCGGAAGAGCGACGTCAGTACAAAAATTGTCGCATTGCTTAGACCGCTGATTCATGCGGAAGAGACTGCAAACGGGTGTACGGCCAAGCGTACAGAGTGCCGACTCAGCGAGACGGCCTGAAGAGATCCAACCCTCTTTATCCAGCTGACCAAAGAGAGAAAGAGAGGCGTAAAATTCGCTCTATTGAAGGGGCGGAGCTTACCCCAAAGACAGGTGTCAGCAGGGGGAAGGTTATAAAGTTGCGGACGCAACAGGAAGAGCGGCTATCATTGAATCGATCATGGAATCTTTCTGGATCAAACAATCAATCTTTGATCATCGTAACTGAGTGTACAATGTTAAGGGAGTAGCCAGCCAGAGGGTCAAAGCCATGGTCATGTCAGACCAAGTGAGGGGACACCATCAGCTTCCTACACCAAGTAAGTCGAACTGTTCATATCTTTCATGGATATACAGTGAGATATTATTAAAGTGTCATGTTACAGGGTTAGGGCAGAGTTTCGGCCCTGGGTGGGATGTAGGAAGTACCTCGAAGGCTACGGATGGTGAACCCAAGTGTATTTTTCTCTAAATTACAATGTGTACTTAACCGGCCACTGTCGGGCATGAAAGCGATATGTATAAAGTGTATATATATATATATTAGTAGACGAGAGTAGACCGAGTGAAGGGGATGTGGGGTGTTAATGACTTACCCCCCGTCACATCCTCTATTTCCCCGTTCTCCCGTACTCCCTGTGTTATCGGGACTGGGAACTCACAGCCAAGAGGTAGTTACCGAGTCAAGTACTTAGTGTTTAGCCTTGCAACTGGCCAATCCCCAAGGGCGCAACGGCATGGATGGCAGAAGAGGTGGAGAGATTCCTCCACGCCCCCCGCGCCATAACATAGGGTGACAGCAGTGGGATACCTCCACTCCCCCTGTCACCACGACGTAACAATCTTAATAACTTAGCTATATGGGGATGTTTTTGAGCTTCCCTCTTAATCCTGTTATATCAGGTTTAATTACCTTTAATCAATATGTGTGTATATACAATATGTATAATCATAATCAGTAATATCAGACAAGAGGCCCATAGTCTCTTCCAAAACAATTCCTCCACTTAATGCGATCTAGAGCTTTCTCCTTCAAATGAAAATATCCTCTTCTGGCCCCAAGGTCATCCAGCATCTTCTTACGTCTTCATTCTCGTTTTCTTGTCACTTCTATCCACCCCTCTATCGTTCCTTCAATAACTTCTTTTAGAAGGCAATTTCTGCGTAAAACATGATCAATCAAATTAGCCTTCCGATTTCTTATTTCGTGTAGGACATTCCTCTGCTCACTGACTTTAATTAACACTTCTTCATTTCTCACATAATCGGTCCAACTGATCTTCTCCATCCTTCTCCAACACCACATTTCGAAACTTTCCAGATGTTTCTGATTTGAATTGAATTGAATTTATTTATATTTTATAAATCCTAAGCAGGTTAGTACCTTTGGATACAGAACAAGTCAAAAGGTTACATACATAAGTACAGGCAATTTTAGCTTAAAAATTAATATAACTTAATTTTACATCATTCTCTATTTACATTGAAGTATTCATCTAAAGAGTAGAAGGAATGAGCATGTAGATAATTCTTTAACTCTGATTTAAACTTTTTAGTATCATTGCCCAAGTTTTTAATACTTTGTGGCAGATTGTTGAACACTTTTATGCCAGTAAAGTAGACTCCTTTTTGATATACTGATAAAGTTGATGAGGGTAGGTGGAAGTTATATTTTTGTCTAGTATTCATGTTATAGACATCAGAATTTAATTTGATTTTATCTTTGTTGTAAACAACAAATAAGAGAAGCGATAATATTGTAACATGTTGCGCAACGGAGAACCCCTCCCTACCCAGCAGCAACGTGGCAACTCAGGCCACAGGCGCGTGGCGGTAACGTAGCGCTCCCTCCCTCCCCTCCGCGGTGACGTAACGCGCAACGCTACGTACCTGTAATCAACTTCCTACTGTGACGTGGCCGGCAACAGGCACCACTGCGGATTTATAAGGGAACTGCACAGCAGCTACCAGTTAGCTGTAACCTGGCCATCGCCGAAGACAGTTCCGAGTTGTAACGTAACAGTCGCCGAGTGTGTTATCAAAAGTTCTCCAGTCAGCTAACTACCGTTGGAGTATAGCAGCCGTCGCGGAAAGAAGAACCGGACGTGTGTGTGATTGTGTAATTGGGAGTGTGTGATACAGCGATACATAGCTCCCCTACTGTAAACGTGTAGACTGCTGAACACAGAGTGAGCTGATTTGCGCATAGGGTTATAAAGGATGAAACCCCGCAACTGTGTAATAATTAACTGTAGCCGTTATTTGTAGATTGTTAAATAAACCAATTAACAATCTCTACGGCGTCTTCAGTAACCAGAAACACGTTACAATATGTATTGCGATTGAAGAGGTAGAATTTTTAATTTCTTAAATAATTCTCTACATGAATCCATACCTCTACATCCTGTAATGATTCTTATTATATTCTTTTGTATTTTAAAAATTATTACACTATGTGAAGAGTTCTCCCAAAATATTAATCCACAGTTCATAATAGAATGAAAGTAGGCATGGTAAACCATCTTCAATGTTTCC
>NW_019739607.1:43528-46219 GCF_002891405.2 Cryptotermes secundus
CCTTTGCCAGTTATTCCATAGAAATTTAATTTCGATAGTAAGATATCATGATTAACACAATCGAAAGCTTTTGCTAGATCACAGAAAATCCCTCCCACAATTAATCTGTCATTGAGAGCACTTAAAATATCGTTAGTTTGTTCATAGGTTGCTTTTTCTGTTGTTAGGTCTTTCCTAAATCCAAATTGCTCTTTGACTAATATGTTGTTAGAATTTAAGTGTTCAAGTAGTCTATTATACATAACTTTTTCGAAGACTTTCGAGAATGAAGTCAATATGGATATTGGTCTGTAATTAGAGATGCATTTTCTCTCTCCTTTTTTAAAAAGTGGTTTAATTACAGCGAATTTTAAGCGTTGAGGAAAATTACCTGATGATGAAGATTTTTTACATAGATGATTCAAGCGTGAACTGATGTAAACAGAGCTTGCTTTAAGTAATTTGATAGAGATTTCATCATATCCATGTGAATTTTTGGGCTTAAGGGATTTAATAATGTTTTCAATTTCCTTCCTTGTTGAGAATTTGAGATTTATATTTGGAAATGAATTGTTAAAGGTGCGTGACAGATAGTATATTGGATTATTATTATTATTATTATTATTATTATTGGAATATGTTTTCTCAGCTAATGAAAGGAAATATTTATTAAATGCACTTGCGATAGCTTGTGGATTGTTAGTGGACTTCCCTTCAGTATTCAGTTTGGATAATTTGGCCTCCTAATTTGAAGTCTCCAAGCCCATCCAGAGCTTCTTGGGTAAGGCATTCGCTGTACAAGTTGAACAGAATTGGTGATAAACAGCATCCTTGTCGAACTCCTCTTCCTATCTGCACACTTCTTGTCTCCCCTCTGTCCAGTTCGCACTCTAACTTTCGGATCCATATATGTAACGCCGTGGAGCAAAGGGGGCGTGGAGGTACCTCTCCTTGCCACCACAGCTTACGCTGTAAGGAGTTAACACAATAATCCTGGCTTACCCTCAGCTAGGATACTCCTGTTTCTGGGCTTCCTTCCTTACTTAAAGCTGCCACCATCTATTATATCGTACGAAGGTTGGTGAAAATACTAAGGGCCGATAGCGCGGTAGTCGAGCGTTCTCCGTTGGCTGGCCCTTTCATCCTTGTCACCTCTTATTATTACTATTGGCGTAGAGCGGGCGTGTCAGGTCTGACCCTCCTCTACCTATCGTCTGTCATCTCTATGGTGGAAAATACCCCCCTGACATATTGTCATAGCTCCCTTATCTGTCATCTCTTCATATAGTCTGCAGGTAGTAACGTATTACATTATTATGATTCTTAATGGGGCGTTGATACCAAGGCTACTAAACGCTGCCGGCGTGGCAGGTGCCTATCCCTGTCCATTCCTAGTACCTCCCCTTAAGCATTCGGCTGTTGTTGCCTTTCATTTAGGTAGGATTCGCGGGATCGGTCGTGGAAAGGTGATTATGGAGGTGTGAATCACAATCCCGGTACATCCTACTCTAACTACCCTGTCTATTTACACTCTTATTTACATTATTTACAATATTAACAAGACCGACCTACAGTCGGGTCTACATAGGGTCTTTACTTCATCCTACGCTTCCTCAGGTTCTTCCTTCAAATACTCTGCCCATAAAGTTATACATATCATAAGCCCACATAACATGTTTATCACAAAAACCATTAATCGTGACTATGACGTAACTGTGCATATTCTACACACTAACCGTAATCTTAACACATACACCATAACACAGACATATTGCCGGACTATCTTCCTAGGCAATTACTTGTTACATAATTATTCTCTCCCCTAAGGGCTCGCCGAGTACACTGGAGTTTGCTTTCGATATTGTCCACACACTTTTATCAACACTAATGTTTAACAACATGGCTTATATGAGTAAACGTGACTTACTTGACATAAAAGAATGCAGGCCAACCTCCAGCACTTGTCAGATCCATATTGAATAGCGCCTCCGGCTGACAACTGAATATTATGTTTGAGATCAGATCCCTAAGTCTCATAAATTCGGCAATTTATATCATTAATTTGCTGAATCGGCTGTTAACGAAAGAGGGAGGTTAACTCCTCTTTTTGTTCTCAATTCCCAAAGTTATATTCTAATTGGCTATTATCGGTGGTTGTGGGTGGGCACATGGTGTCTCATCGCAGCGTATTTAATAATATTACCATCGCCAGTGGCCCCGTTAACAGAGCTTCTTAATTATGTGATTACGCATAAATGCTGATCATCTACATTCTTAACCTAGTTTCCTGTCCAGGTGTTGACATACTAATGTAATGGCTGTAAAACACTTTTCGCAAGTCTCGAAACATTTAAGCAATGTCTTTTGATTTTCAGTCTCGAATTTGGATCCACAACAATATACAATTTGCTAATCAATTTTCTTTCACGCCAATCGATACCTGTTTCCTTTGGGTTCTGCATTAATTTGGTCCAGTTTACCCGGTCAAATGCCTTCTGCCAGTCTATGAAGCAAACACACAGTTCTTCATCTATCTCCAAAGTTCGTTCTGCTATAATTCTCATCATCCTAATTACATCCCTGGTTCCGTTTCCTCTTCTAAATCCAAACTGATCTTCTCCAAGTATATCCTCTATTTTCCTTTCAGTTCTTCATTTAAGTATCTTTGCTGTATGTGCAATAAGGCTTATTGTGCGACGGTCGCTGCATTTT
>NW_019739607.1:46430-78508 GCF_002891405.2 Cryptotermes secundus
GTACAACATCTGGAACCAGGCAACCATGCACAGCGTATGGATTTGTGCCACTGGATAAAAGCTCATCCTGAAATGTTAAGCGTCATTTTATTCGGTGATGTGGCGTCTTTTACCCTGGATGGTGTAAATAATTTACGAAATGTGCATACATGGTCCCATAATAATTCACATGAGAAAATGGAAACGAAATTCCAAAAGAGATTTTCCGTGAATGTACGTTTAATACAGTTATGTAGTCTGTTTATACCACTATGCGCAGCCAGCCATGTTACGTCAGCGCTTGCCAGTCATGTGTCATGTATAGTGCTTGAAACCCTAAGGACAATTATGACATTGCGAGCGAGTATTTTGTACTTCAATTTTATGGCTTCATGTCACTCACAAGTTAGTTTGATGTTACGTACATTATTAACATTACAGAAACCACATATTCCTTCCATTTTTAATACGTATTTTATAATCAACAACTGTGTAACACCGGTCAAAGTTTCACACTTCTCTGGCCCTTATCTCCGTAACCGTTCAACTTTGGACATAGGTGTTTTGGGTTATATCGGCATACTTTAACACAATGAACACCCTCCCGAAATTTGGCACAGTCATCCTGGGACACTCTGTACATACACAATTATTAAGTTATTTTATACATATAATTAAAGAATTCATCCTTATTATACAGTAAATGTATGTAAATGAAGAAACAGCAATAATTCTTTATTAAATTAATGTTAATTCCTGGACAACTGTTTTATATTGCTTGGAAGACTGTTATAGTCTTATATAGAATTAAAATCAATTTAATAAAGTATTATTGCGGTGTCTCCATTTACATATATTTTATAATATAGAACACTATTTCAAACTTGCATAAAGTGCGACCACACTGTAATTTACAGCATTCTGTATGTTTATATATAGAATCTCAGAAAATTTAGTATTACACACGTACAGTGTTATAACAATTTATAGCAGTATGGGAAGATCATTCTGTCATTTCTATGAAATGTCAGAGCTCCTCCTAGTATTATGTAGCTCTGCTGTTGTGCTTCATGCCTCTGGATGTGGCCATTGACTATCCTAGTTCCTGCCCACCTGGCTAAAGTGTAGACAGGAATTCAGTTTTGAAATTGGGGCATCCAGTGAGAAGGATCTCCATTTTGTTAATAACAGCCAGCTGAGGGAACCCACACCTGAAAGTGGTCTAAAGACCATGTTGGGGGCATGATAACCTCATACTCGTATGCTATATAGTTCTGACTTCATCAGGAATGCAGAAAAGAACAAGTTCAAATGGAAGGTCTTGAAGCTGATGTATTTTGCAAAGAATGCCACTGACTTATCCCTAGATTATCAGGTTCATATTGCTACAACATTCACAATATTTCTTACATTCTATGCACCTTAAGAACCCTTAAGTCTTTACTATCAATAATCAGACGAATTAAGTCTAAGTATTAATAAGTAATATCATTTTGCACAGTTACAGCAGCTGCTCAAGGATAACAGGGATTAGATGCTATACCAGAGGTGGCAAGAAGTACAAATTCTTCATATCTAAGGTTTACTTAACAGCTGCAGTAATTATTTTATCATAATACATGTTGAAAAGAAAATTGGTTGGCACATCTCATGCAATCTTTGCTCAAAGTTCACAAAACAAATATATAAATGAGAAATCCTTTCTATTTGTACATTTAATTGGTGAATCTGAGGAGTTACAGAAAGATTTGGTTATTAGGGCTGGAGGGTTGGCATTAAAAGTTGTGAAATAATTTAATTTTTATTTTACATTGGCTCAACATACCTTATATTAAACTGGCACCACACTTTGTAAACTTTCTAAAAAAAGAAAAGGCTCTTCAAACAAAAAGTGGTACACAATGTAAAATCTCTTTAAAGCCTACAAATTTTATTTACAATTTTTTTAAATGATGCACATTGAATGAATACAACGAAAATCAATTGCTGCCTTTTATGTAGCATGTTATCTGAGGTGAGAGTAACATTATATCAGCAATAGATGAATGTAAGCCAGTGAGGTATGCAAAGTTATAATTATAGCCATGTTCAACTGCATACTGTGTGCACTTTTATGACTCAATAATTAACACTGCATTCATCTAACATGCTAAAGATGATACAGTCTCTTCTGTCCTTCCTTAACAATGATACAGTCTGGCTATGACACAACATACATGTCTTCATAACTAAATCATGGACAATGTCTGAAGAAAACACTACTATGACAATAAGACTAGCATCACAAAAACCAACAGAAATTGTAACTCTGTTATGAAGAGTGCATAGTTTATTAAGTTATAAAATAATTATGAATGTATCTTAACATTTTCCCTAGCCAGGACTTGTACACACTGGACATCAACCACCAGTCAGATCAATTAGGAACCGTATCTAATTTAATTTCTGCTGCAATAGGGGCACTCACGGGGTATATTATGATACCTCCAATGATAGTTCACATGGCAACCGTGGCCAACAGAAGGTACCTACATCTTAACCTAGGTTGCATGCTACATTGCCAAAGTCTCTAGCAGACATGAATGATTTAAACTCCGAGAAAAGAAAGAAAAATCAGCTGGGATCAAAATCAGAACCTTCTGAATGACAGCCCAGTGTCTTATGCAAAGACCATAAAGTCTCGTGAATATTAATATAATATAATATGTATCTTGGTACTAACTCCACGAGACATGAACTTGCAAGATGTTTTTCTTATTATATGTTATACTGCTCTCAACATGCACCATAACTTAATTATTCGGGGAAGATGGACATGAAAATGGAAACTTCAAGGTAAGAGACTGGGTGGGAAAACTAGGTAGGGTTAGGATAATATGAAAATTATCTTCATAACAAGGAAAGTAGGCTAACAACAAGGGGACTGATGAAAGCAGTCCTCTGGGATGTGGCGCCAGGTAGATATTGTGGTAACCAACGTTTCGAAGGAATGTATCGCCTCCATCTTCAGGGTAGAAGACAAGATGGAGGCGATACAAACCTCCGAAATTTCGGTTAACACAATATCTAAATGACGTCACATCCAAGAAGACTGCTTTCATCATGGTCTCTGCCGAGAAAAACAAGAATCTTACAAGGGAACTGTTGGAAGCAGGGTTTTCTGCAGTTGAAACCAAAGTTATATAAAGAGGGCAACTCGAGGGTTGGAGGGAGGTGAGTGGCACACTGTGAGACTATGGATGAACAGATTCTGCTGAAAAACTAAATAGATGTACACTGATGATATTAATATTTTAGAACCATTCTTGCATTTAATGAATATTTTTCTCATCCTAGCCAAATATATTGTAACGTGTTTACGTTACTGAATACGCCGTAGAGATCGTTAACTGGTTTATTGAACAATCTACAACTATCGGCTACACTTAATTATCACAATATCACGGGTTTCCACACTTTACAAACCCTACAACAAAGTCTCTTAACACGATCTTCACTTGTCTTCACGTACGAATAACGTGGGAGCTATACCAGTCTCCCTGAAATACACACTCCGAGTATAACTGTACTACAGCAATCACTATGTCTTGAAAGCACACAATACGTCTTCCGCTCGCTGACTTCTTAGTTATCGCTCACTCGCAGGCTGCTATGTTTCAACTGATCGTGAATAGCCTTCGCTGCTCCCTATGTAGCCTCGATCGGACAATACGGCCACGTAATAGGCACCCTTGTTGCTATGTCGCTGTGTTGCTATGTAACGCTAGCGGAGGTAACCGCTGTTACTACCGTAACGTCGCCGCTGTTGACTCGCGTTGCCTAGCGACCGCGATATCCCTCGGTGACGTCACCGCGGAGGGGAGTGGCGGGGCGGGAACTCGCCTATTACCGTAGTAACGCGAGCGTTACGTTCACGCCACGTGCTGCTGGGGGGGGGGTCAACATGTCACAATATTTATATTGTGGGAACATTCCCAAAGCGTCTGGCAGACAATCGTCAGCCCTTTCATACTTACTGATCGCTATGGACTACTTTACCAAGTGGCCAGAAGTGTACACCATTTCCAATCAGGAGGCGTCGACAACAACGGAAGATCTGGTTGCAAACGTCTTCTACCGCTTCGGCATAGCTCGGGAGTTGCACAGTGACCAAGGCTGTAACTTCGAGTCTCATCTACTGCAAGAAGTTTTGCAACGCCTGGGAGTGAGTAAGACGCGCACCACACCCCTGCACCCACAGTCGGATGGCATGGTAGAACGCTACGACAAGACCATCGAGGAGTACTTGCGGAAGGTCGTTGCATCCCACCAAAGGGACTGGGATGAGAGGTTACTCCTCTTTCTCCTAGCTTACAGGGCATCCACTCACGACACAACTGGCCTGACCCCTGCTAGCCTAGTGTTCGGACGAGAACTAAGACTACCCTGCGACCTGCTGTTTGGGGTACCCCAGACAAAGAACAACCCACAACCGATTATGCAGCAGACTTGGTGGATCATCTGCACGACATCCACAATTATGCCCGACAACACCTAAAGCTCGCCAATGACCGGATGAAAACTCGGTACGATATACTGGCCAACTCCGCAGGTTACGACGAAGATAACAGAGTTTGGTTCTATCGCCCAACCGTCAGGAAAAGGAAATCACCGAAACTACAAGCATCGCGAGAAATTCCTTACAAAGTAGTGACCCGGATAAATGATGTGGTATACTGAATCCAGAAGAACCCTAGGTCGAGGATGTTGGTCGTACACCTTGATCGGCTCTCCCCTTATCATGGAGCTGCTCGAGACGAGCAACCATAAAAAGGGGGAAGATGTAGCGGTTGGCGAGCAGAGCAACATGTAGAAGAGAAACAGTGGCAGGACACAAAGAAGATGCTGCAAGAACAGCCTCCAAGACAAAGGAACGGGGAGCGCACCGTTAGGCTATTTGGACGAACAGACTTAAGGACGGAGCAGTGTGACGTGTTGCTCTATGGATGACGCCCCTCTCACCCCGCCAGCCGTGACGTGCCGAGCGGAGCCGAAATGAGCCGAGTCCAAGAGCGGTTGCTAGGCAGAGCCAGTCAACTACCCGTCTCTACCCGCTGCACCCTCCAGGGAGTGGGGGTGTCCCCTACGCCAGCTAGCTGGGAGACGGGTGTTCTCTCTTGTCTATAGTTTGAACTCCCTACTAAGTTACAAGGAATTCCACAAAAAGTAACAGAAACTGATAGAACATTTATTAAATAAGAAACAACTCAGAAAAAAACAAACAATGAATGAGCATAGGAGACTAGAATATTTCAGATTACCAAGAAACGGCTTTTCAAACTCAATCTAGAAAATCAGCACAGATAATTACCTTTACATTGCAACAGGACAGCCATATTACGGCACAACTTAAAAACTCTGCTCAGAAAATCAATATGAACAATTACTTCTACAGTTGCATACAGAATAAACAATAAAGCACACACGTGGCTTGTATCTCTTTGATTACACATGGACAGCCATATCATGGAACATACTCGTAATTCAACTTGGAAAATCAGTTCAGACAATTACGTTACATTTCCAGAAGGGAACACGTAAGGTTCAATTCAAACAAAAATCAGTCACGCTAATAGCAATACTTCTCCACACTGGGAACAGGCAGCAATGCAATACCATGATAATTCCACCTTCCAGTATTTCAAAAAAANTCAGTTCAGACAATTACGTTACAATTCCAGAAGGGAACACGTAAGGTTCAACTCAAACAAAAATCAGTCACGCTAATGCCAATACTTCTCCACACTGGGAAGAGGCAGCAATGCAATACCATGATAATTCCACTTTCAGTATTTCAAGAAACTTACAATGCTTACACTGGCTTACCTGGAGAAGGCCCTCCCTGCCTGGAGTCTACCGGCCAAACCATCCCAAATAATTTATTACAGCGCTGACCGAAAGGGAATTTAGTTGCGGAAGAACACGTCCGCACTCCGCGACGTCCAGGCAGGAAGAGAGCGACTTCAGTCGAACGGGCAAGGACATAGGGTACAGGGATGACGTAAGCACGCCACGGATTACAGAGCAAAAAAAAGAAGAAGAGTGGGAGGAGAACAGTGCAAGCCACTACTGCCATCATTCGAAGAGGGCACCTCTTTGCAGTGAGCCGAAGAGATCGGCTCACCGCGGTGACATAACATGGGACGACCCATTTCCTACGTAACAGTAAACAACTACCAACAGCGTTGCTACGCTATCGGCACACGTCGACTAGGCAACAAGGAAGCGAGGCGTTTTCCCGTTGTCCGACTGAGGGTTTATAAGAGACCTACACTCGTCAAATCCAGATTTCACGCTGCAGACCGTGTCTGGAGGATCCCCACCCATCCTGAAAGATCTCTTGAACCTTACACTGGGGCGCCGACCGATAACAATGTGGGTTTTCGTCGCGAATATCACAGATGAGCTCATTCTGGGACTGGACATACTGCGCGCCTATGATGCTTCAGTGGATGTAGGGCGCCAAATTCTGTGTCTGGCGGAAGAAGTATCGCTATGGAGTCCTGGGGCAGAAACCCGTCCTTCTAGCTTAGTAGTGGCAAAGGACCATGTGATATCCGCACGGAGTGAGGGAATAGTGATGGCTAAAATGAAGAATCTTCTGGGAGTAAACAATGGTCTAGTAGAACCAAGCCGGCATGCCCATCCGCCTGATGGAATCAATGTAGCCAGGACTCTAGTTCAGGAAGGTCAGAAAGTACCAGTGAGGGTCATGAATGTTACCCACAAGGACCAAAAGCTCAGGAGAGGATCTCCTCTGGCGCAATGTGAGCCAGTAACACTTGTGATTTTTCCGATGTGGGGCAGCCACCAGTACCAGGCCGAAAACCGAAATTGGCGGACGTGACCACAGCGGCCAAGCCGCACCTAAACGCCAGAGAATTTCAAGAATTAGAACAAATAGTGACCGAGTACGAGGATATCTTCGCACAGGACAACGAAGATTATGGAAGGACAATCAAAGTATATCACCGCATAGACATGGGAGAAGCGCGACCAATTCGACAGCCACCGAGGTGGGTACCCTTGGCAAAACAAGCAGCAGTAAAGGAAATGCTCGACAACATGCGAGGACAGGGATTATAGAAGAATCGGACAGCCCTTGGTCATCCCCGGTCGTTTTGGTCAGGAAAAAGAATGGGGAGCTCCGTTTCTGCGTGGACTACAGAAAGCTGAAAGACGTCACCAAGAAGGATTGCTTTCCACTACCCCGCATGACGATACCCTGGACATGCTGGCCGGAGCCAAATGGTTTTCGACTCTCGATTTAAAGAGTTGCTATTGCAAGTCGATGTACAACCAGACGACAAAGAGAAAACGGCGTTTTCGACAGGTCAAGGGTTATGGCAGTTCACAGTCATGACCTTTAGCCTCTGCAATGCTCCAGTAACCTTCGAGAGGCTAATGGAGACAGTCCTATGAGGGCTCACATACGATTCATGCTTTGTGTATTCAGATGAAGTGATCGGAATAGGCCGCACATTCCAAGAGCACATGCTCAACTTACGGAAAGTGTTCGAGAGCTTGAGGGAAGCCCGTGTGAAACTTAACCCGGAGAAGTGTAAACTTTTGCAGAGAGAGGTCAGGTACCTCGTTCTTATTGTATCACCGGAAGGCATATCCACCGACCCGGAAAATTGAAAGCCGTGCGACAATGGCCGACCCCGATGGATAAACATGAAATTAGGAGCTTTCTGGGACAATGCGCATATTACAGGCGATTTATTTCAGGTATTTCCAACATTGTGAAACCACTAACGAAAAAACGTAAGAGAAACAAACCTTCCAGTGGACTCCAGAAGTGGAGGCCGCTTTTCAAACGCTAAAGGGTGCCCTATGTGCAGCCCTTATTCTTGCCTACCCACAGCCAGGAGAGAAATTCATTGTGGACACAGATGCAAGTAACGTCGGAATTGGAGTTCTCTCTCAAGTACAGGACGGACAAGAGCGTGTCACAGCTTACCTCAGCAAGCCGCTGAACAATGCAGAGAGAAATTACTGCGTATCGCGACCAGAACTGCTTGCCATAGTGAGGACACTGGAACATTTCCACAAGTAACTCTACGGACAACAGTTCAATCTGCGAACCGACCACTCTGCGTTTACCTGGCTTATGAGTTTCAAACCTTTGGAAGGACAAACTGCGCGCTGGATACAGCGTCTACAGGAGTACAACTTTACTTCTGAGCATCGTCAAGGCCAGAGACGTAACAACGCCGACGCCCTTTCTAGACGACCCTGCAAAGAGCAATGTGCGCACTGCCACAAATTTGAGACACGTTCAGATGTAAAGCAAATGCGCGCTATTGGAACTCTACCGGCAGCCGGCTGCGACCCGGTTACCCTAAGAGAGAAACAGCTAAAAGACCCAGACATATGGCATATTCTACAGGAATTAGAAAACGGCCAACGACCGAAATGGCAGGACATTGCGGATCGGAGTGCTACGGACAAAAGCTACTGGGTCCAATGGAAATCGATCTATGTGAGAAACGGCGTACAATTCGCCAACGGAAGACATCAAACAGCCCAGATATTTATTCCTCGGAGCAGGGTGAATGACGTTCTGACCGAACTACACGGTGGACCGTCAGGAGGTCACTTCGGTGTTAACAAAACTCAATAAGGTTCGACAGAGATTCTACTGGCTCCAAGTGAGAACCGATATTGAGAAATGGTGTCGACAGTGTGACACATGTGCAGCCAGCCGGGGACCGCGGAAAAGGAATCACGGGCAAATGCACCCGTATAATGTCGGTGCTCCATTCGAGATAATAGCCATTGATGTCTCAGGGTCCTTCCCACGAAGCGACCAGGGAAACCGATACTTACTGATAGCTATGGACTACTTTACCAAGTGGCCAGAATTGTACGCCATTCCGAATCAGGAGTCGTCGACAATAGTGGACGTTCTGGTTGCCAACTTCTTCTGCCGCTTCGGCATACCTCGGGAGTTGCACAGTGACCAAGGCCGTAACTTCGATTCTCATCTACTGCAAGAAGTTTTGCAACGCCTGGGAGTGAGTAAGACGCGCACCACACCCCTGCACCCACAGTCGGATGGCATGGTGGAAAGCTACATCAAAGCAATCGAGGAGTACTTGCGGAAGGTCGTCGCATCCCACCAAAGGGCTTGGGCTGAGAGGTTGCCCTTCTTTCTCCTAGCTTACAGGGCATCCACTCACGACACTACGTGCTTGACCCCTGTTAGCCTAGTGTTCGGACGGGAACTAAGGCTTTGCCTACTGAAAAACCATACTCCTGTGAAGATAAGAATCACATCTTTCTTGCGCATCTGATTTAATACAGTAGTTCTGATCTGACGATTTACCAACTCTAAAGATATACAGGGGGTGAAGGGGTAAAACTCCATATATTTTCAAGAAATGGCACTGGTGATGGGGTATGAATTTCTGCTGTATACACCTGGTTAACTGGACTGCTGCTGGAATTGAAAATGAAGAGACAGATGATTTGGAGTGTGACCGTCAGGGTTATTATACTGGTTGGTACTTACCAACATGATGCTGCTATCATCAGGATTGCTTTGCCCCTGTTTCCTGAGACTGGAAATACAGGGTGGGGCACAGAAACTTCCTTTATTTGAAGGTGAATAAAAAAATTATTCCTGATTGACAAAATGTATGTTTGGCCAATGAAATAACATACTTTAAAGTTTTAAATCATGTAGTTTTAAACAAAATATCATGAAGGTGGTGGCCACCGTTCTCTATGCACTAATGCAACGTTATATGAAGTTCCCCGCTGCACGTTAAAACATGTGCACCAGAATTTGGGCTACTTCCTGCCGAATAACATTCTTCAGCTCAATCAGGTTTGTGGGGCGATGTTTAAAATCCTCTGCCTTGAGGTATCCCCATAAAAAATTACAGGGCGTTAGATCAGGCGAGTGCGCTGCCCACGGGATGTCACCTTGAAGCGAGATGAGGCGCCCGGGGAACTTTGCCCTCAAAACTCTCATCGAAGCTCGGGCTGTGTGGGCCATGGTGCCATCCTGTTGGAACCAGACGTTTCCTAGATGCATTTCTTCAAGAGCTGGTTCGAAAAAGTTTTTAATCATGTCCACATATCCCTGTGAATTGACAGTAACTGAATGATGGTCTTCTTAAAAAAAATAAGGGCCAATAACTCCCAACTCTCGACAACGCACACCATACTGTCTTCTTATCACTGTGAAGTGGCATCTCATGGAGCTCTCTGGGATTGTTACCACTCCAATAGCGCACATTCTGCTTCTTGACAGATCCGGATAGGTGAAAATATGCCTCATCACTAAAGGAAACAAGTGCGTCAGGGGGTAAAATTTCCAATAACGTTTTGCACCCGTTGTTTGGTTCTGGAAATCACGTGGTGACAATTCTTGCACAACAATCATCTCATAGGGATTGAAATGAAGATGTTCATGAAGAATTCAGCGCATTCAACGATTGGATATGTCTAGGGCGACTGCATGTTTGCGAGCGAAACGTCTTGGAGATCTCAAAATCGACTGTTGAACTGCCTCCACATTTTCTGGCGTCGTTGCTGTCCGTTGTCCTGATAATTTTTTCCCCACACTCCCAGTTGTCCTAAAATTCTCTGCCCACAAAACAATCAATTTCCGGTCGGGAACTGGACCTCTGGGCTTAATTCCGAAGTGGGTACGGAATGCAATCTGCACCGCTGCACCGCCATGTAAGAATGGTTGCTCAACTGGTAAGGTGTTAGTATACTTTTCCTCTTAATTTCAGCTGCCAGTACAATACCTTCACAGATTCAAAAAAGGTTTACAAAATATCATATTTGAAGCAAAGTACAGCAGACAATTCCAAATTATCCACAGTGGATGAGAAATGAATTTCCACTTAAAATTGGAAACTCTGGATAAATGGAATCTGTAACTAATTTGTGAATTGGGATGTATAAAATGACACACACATTTACAAGTGTAGTTTACTTGAACACTACTGGTAGAAACATGCGTGGCTTCTGAGAAATTCCTGTATCATTTCCATATGTTAAAAAGAAAAACCAAACAAAGAAAGCCCGCTCGGGTTTTCAAGTATATATTCATGTGAAATAAAACTCCATTTCATACTTGTTCCTTTTAAAAAAGAAATTTCACATGAAGTTTATCTCATGACATTAAACACACCAGTCAATTTTCTATACAAAGCCCCTGGATAATCCGAAACCCTGAGGATCAGGAGTCCACTGTATTTCTCGCATGCACTTCTTGCGAGACAAATTTTAAAAAAATTATATGGTTACGGCAGTCCTACTGCTTTTATATGGTAATACATGGAATAGTCATTAATTTCGTGGACTGTGGATTAATCGCATTATATTACAAGGTATTCACATACACTTACACAGATCCAGATTGACCCTCAAAATAGTTGCTGTTGGCCGCTATGCAAGTCTGCCAACGTTGATATAGCTGCTGAAAACATAGCTGAAGTATATTGGCGAGAAATTCCTGTATGGCGTCTACTGTGGCACTGACGACCTCCTCGCTTTCAAGCGCTGAAAGAGAAAGAAATCACATGGTGTGAGATCAGGTGAGTACGGAGGGTGTGGAAAAACTGTGATCTTTTGCCTTGCCAGTTCCTCTTGGACAAGAACAGAGCGATGTGCAGGGATATTGTTGTGTAGCAAACAGCCAATTCTTAATATGCCAAATATTTCGCTAGGGGATTTGCCTAGTTTTGTTGGATTGGTAATCATATCATCATCATAAGTTGGCAACGTTTATGCTTATTGTTTTTTTTATACATCCGTTTCCGCTCTCTAATAAATGGAAGACGCGTGAA
This sequence comes from Cryptotermes secundus, assembly GCF_002891405.2. Taxonomy (NCBI): domain Eukaryota; kingdom Metazoa; phylum Arthropoda; class Insecta; order Blattodea; family Kalotermitidae; genus Cryptotermes; species Cryptotermes secundus. The sequence continues at coordinate 58,262 of NW_019739607.1, forward strand.
AGCAGTATATTCCACACACGGACAGTGTATCTTAATTCATCCACCTTTCCTGACATTATTTCATCAGGTTATGGGCCCAGGACGTTTTTGAACTGTGAGTGTGTATAGTAGAAAGACTTGTAATCTGCTGGTTGGTCGTACTTCTTATTGCCTATGTGTTGTGAGGACATTGCCAACGATGTCGAATGACGAAGCAGGAGCAAGTGCATTGCTTGCCGGGATCCAAAAACTGAAGGGAGTCGTGAACTACCAGGACTGGAAGTTTCAAGTACAGAATTATCTAGAACACAGGAATCTATGGAGTGCACTTACAACAAGTGGAACTGAGGTAGGTGAAACTGTGACAACAAATAAGGATCGACGTGCTCGTACTTCCATCTGCATGCTGCTAGAACCGATTTGTTTTGCCAAAGTCCGCACAACTATTACCGCAATGCAAGCGTGGACGAAGCTGAAAGAAGCCTGCCAAGATAAAGGCTGGAGTAGGAAATTACGGCTACAACAGAGTCTTTTGAACTGTAAGTTAGGAACGTGTTTGTCGATGGATGACTATGTGACTAAAGTCTTGAACTTATCACATCAGTTAGAGGATGTCGACGTCAAAGTAAGTGACGACTGGAAAATATGGATACTTCTCGGTGGACTGCCTGCGAGTTATGAGCCATTTCTAATGAGCCTTTTTAACCTCAAAGAGCCAATGACTGTGGATGAACTAGTTGGAAAACTGCTGGCGATAGATGACTTAAGAAATACTTCTGAGCAGCCGAATCAAGAAGAGATTGCCATGTATACACAAGGCAAGAAAAGACAACAGTTCAGACAACACAAATCCTCGACTCATGAAGATAGAGCAGACAAAGAAGGAGGAGAGAAGAAATTCCAATTCAAGTGTTACAAATGTCATGAGACCGGTCACAAAGCTTCGGAGTGCCCATCGAAAGGTTTAAAATGGGGTACTGGGAAAGAGAAGGGCAAATTCAAGACAAGGACTGGTGCTATGATGTCAATGGCAGGTGAGAGACCCATTGTAGGAAAATGGTACATTGACAGCTGCTGCAGTAATCATGTAAGCCCTGACAAGAAGTGCATGACAGAGTTCACACAGGAAACTCCTAGTATAGCAATCACCGTCGCAAATAATCAGGTGATGGAATCAAAGGGTAAAGGTAATGTACCAATAATGTTGAAAGGATCCGACGATGCTCGTGAGCTGTCTAATGTGTTGTATGTGCCCGATGCCACGGCAAATCTTTTGTCTGTGAGCAACACTGTGAAAAAGGGATACTGTATGTTTTTCTCTGCAGATAAAGGGTGTCAGATATTTAACAGCAAAGGATGTCGAGTCACAGGAACAATAGTTGGTACAGCCAAGGACGTGGGTGGAATTTATGAACTAGAAGTTGAGGACAAATTGAAGTGCTATGCTATTAGCCAACCTAAAGCAAACAGGGCGAACATACAGAGTCCAGCTTTATGGCACCAACGTCTGGTCCATCTTAATGCAGCTGATATGTTGAAGTTAAGAAAAATTGATTGTGGAGTGAATTTTCCTGATTCTGAGAACAAGTTGGATTGTATCCCATGTGTAACTGGCAAACTGGCAAGACAGCCTTTCCCATTGAGTGAGTCAAGATCAAGTAAGAGACTGGAATTGGTTCATGCAGATCTCTGTGGGCCTTTAGAAGAAAGATCATTCAGTGGTTCCAGGTATGTACTACTCTTGAAGGATGATTATTCGAGAAAAATGTTTGGATATTTTCTCGCTACAAAATCAGACGTCTTCAAACACTTCAAGGAATTCACTCTGAGAGCAGAAATCGAAACAGGTGAGAAGTTGAAGTGCATTCGTACTGATAATGGAACTGAGTTCTGTAATAAACAGATGAATGAGTTTCTAGCTGAGAGAGGAATAAAGCATGAAAGAACAGTCATTTTCTGTCCTGAACAAAATGGCAGAATAGAGCGCTCCAACAGGACTGTAATCGAGACCGCAAGAACCTTACTGGAAGGAGCTGGTTTACACAAGCGATATTGGGCAGAAGGAGTGAAGACTGCAATCTATGTAAGAAACCAGTGTCCATCTAAGGCAGTGTCAGGAAAAATACCTGAGGAACTTTGGAGGCAGAAAAGGATAAGTCTCAGCCATTTAAGGGTTTTTGGCTGTGAAGCTTATGCACACATCCCAAAACAGAAGCGAAGGAAGCTGGATCCAAAGGGTGAGAAGAAAATATTTGTGGGATATAGTGAGAGCAGCAAGGCCTACAGATTGCTGGACACTGACCACAAGGGTAATCTCACAATTGCCAAAACAGTTGTTTTCTTTGAGAATAGGTTTCCAGGTAAATTAGTTGATGACAGCAAGCCAACCCCAAATCCTTTGCCCATAGTTAGTGGGTTCCATTCAAAGGATCCAGATGATATGGTGGAGGCGAATGTTCAAGATAAGTCAGGCTCTGAGGACAGCAGAAGCACTACCACCGTAGACAGTGAGGACCATGACATCCAGTTAGTGGAAGAAGGTGGATCCCGTCAGAACCAAGCTGGTGAGGACACACAAGTCCGAAGGTATCCATTACGCAAACGTACACCTAGAGTTTTTCCTGATCATGTCATGTATAGTGCAGTGCAGTGTGACCAGGAAACTGAGGACATTGAGCAAGACTTGAAGTGTGCTGATAGTGACAAGTGGATTGAAGCGATAAATGAAGAACTTGACGCTTTGAAAAGCAATAAAACGTGGGACTTAGTGAACCTTCCTCCAGGAGAAAAGGCTGTTGGTAATAAGTGGGTGTTTAAAATTAAACACGATAGTGAAGGCAAAATTACAAAACACAAGGCACGATTAGTGGCCAAAGGATTCACACAAACTTATGGGTTTAATTATACAGAAACCTTTTCTCCCGTAGTAAGGTACTCCACACTAAGACTTTTGCTTTCTTTAGCTATTCAGTTAGATTGGAAAATAGATCATTGGGACATTGTAACCGCCTTTCTGCATGGCCCTCTTAAGGAGAATGTGTATATGGTTCCGCCTTATGGGCTAAATGCTACGGATGTAAAAGGTAAAGTATGCAAATTGAGAACAGGATTGTATGGTCTTAAGCAATCTTCACGAATTTGGTATGAACAACTTCATTCTGAACTGTGTAAACATGACTTTAGACAGTGTGAATTCGAACCCTGTGTATATACGAAGTCCAGTGAGAAAGGTGTTGTGATAGTAGCCATTTATGTGGATGACATCTTTGTCTTTTACAGTAATACTGTAGAAATGCAGAAGCTTAGGAAGGCACTAAGTAATGAGTTCCCAGTGAAGAATCTTGGTGCAGCTAAGAATATTCTAGGGATGAGAGTTGAAAGATCGAACAATGTAATCACTTTGGATCAGAGCAACTATATTAGGAATGTCCTAGATAAGTTCAGCATGCAAGACAGCAAACCAGCGCGCACTCCTCTAGTTACAGGGACCCAATTGGAGAAGGGTGTATGTGATACTAGTTTTCCGTATCAGAGTCTAGTAGGATGTCTCATGTACATCGGAGTTTGTACCAGACCTGACATAATTCATGCTGTAAGTTTGTTATCTCGTTTTAACACTTGCTATGGAGAAGTGCATGTCCGAGCTGCCAAGAGAGTACTACGATACTTGAAAGGGACTGTTGACACTAAGTTAACGTTCCAAAAGAATACCACAGCAAAGTTAGATTTGTGTGGATATGTTGATGCAGCTCATGGTAATGACCCTCTTGACAAGACCTCGTATACTGGATATGTTTTCAAATTGGGTGGTAATGTAATTTCTTGGGAAAGCAGGAAACAAGATTCGTTATCATTGTCAAGTACTGAAGCTGAGTACAAGGGGCTGAATGATGCCGCTAGAGAGTGTGTACGTTTACACGATTTACTGAATGGACTGGTTGAAGGTATTAAAGAAGGGATTTACTTATCAAACTTTGTACTAGAATTGATGGATGAAGAGAAAGTACCTGTAATCTTTAATGATAATCAGTCAGCCCAAATGTTAAGTAAGGATAGGCGATTCAGTAAGCGTACTAAGCATATAGAGTTAAAGCATCATTTTATCAGAGAAGCCATAAAGAAAAGTAAAGTGAAACTTGATTATATTCAGAGTGAAGAGTTGATGGCAGACTTGTTGACCAAAGCTCTGCCAGGTCCAAAAACTGAGTATTTTCGTCGCAAGTTGAATTTGATTGCATAGTTAATTATATTATGTTTTACTTGATTGTTGACTTATGATTGTGATGATATTAGGAGGATCCCTACCCATCCTGAAAGAAGTTCTGTTGACCCTTACTCTGGGGGGCCAACCGATAACAATGTGGGTTTTCGTCGAGAATATCACAGATGAGCTCATCCTGGGACTGGACATACTGAGCGCCTATGATGCGTCAGTGGATACAGGGGGCCAAACTCTGCGTCTGGCTGCAGAAGAAATATCGTTATGGAGTCCTGGGGCAGGACCCCGTCCTTCTAGCTAAGTAGTGGCAAAGGACCAAGTGATAGCCGCACGGAGCGAGGGAATAGTGATGGCTAAATTGAAGAACCATTTTGGAGAAGAGAATGGTCTAGTAGAACCAAGCCCCCACGCCCACCCGCCTGATGGAATCTACGTAGCCAGGACCCTAGTTCAGGACTTTCAAGAAGTACCAGTAAGGGTCATGAGTGTTACCCACAAGGACCAGAAGCTCAGGAGAGGATCCCATCTGTCGCACTGAGAACCAGTAACACTCGTGGCTTTGCCCAGGGTGGGGCGGCCACCAGCACTAGGTCTAACACCGAAATTAGGGGACGTGAGCACAGCGGCCAAGCCACACCTAAGCCCCGGAGAATTTCAGGAGTTAAAGGCTCTCGTGCCCGAGTAAGCCGATATCTTCGTACAAGACAACGAAGATTATGGAAGGACAATCAAAGTATATCACCGCATAGACACGGGAGAAGCGCGACCAATTCGACAGCCACCGAGGAGAGTACACCTGGAAAAACAAACAGAAGTAAAGGAAATTCTCGACAACATGCGAGGACAGGGTGTAATAGAAAAATCGGACAGCCCTTGGTAGTCCCCGGTCGTTTTGACAGGAAAAAGAATGGGGAGCTCCGTTTCTGTATGGACTACAGAAAGGTGAACGACGTCACCAAGAAGAATTGCTTTCCACTACCCCGCATTGACGACACCCTGGACATGCTGGCTGGAGCCAAATTGTATTCAACTCTCGATTTCAAGAGTGGCTATTCGCAAGTCGATGTACACCCAGACGTCAAAGAGAAAACAGAGTTTTCGTCAGGTCAAGGGTTATGGTACTTCACAGTCATGCCCTTTTGGCATCTACATTCCAAGAGCACATGCTCAACTTACGGAAAATGCTCGAGAGCTTCAGGGAAGCCCGTCTGAAATTTAACCTGGAAAAGTGTAAACTTTGCAGAGAGAGGTCAGGTACCTCGTTCGTATTGTATCACCGAAGGCATATCCACCGACCCGGAAAAATTGAAAGCCGTGCGAGAATGGCCGACCCCGATGGATAAACATGTAATTTGGAGCTTTCTGGGACAATGCGCATATTACAGGCGATTTATTTCAGGTATTTCCAACATTGTGAAACCACTAACGAAAAAACGTAAGAGAAACAAACCTTCCAGTGGACTCAAGAAGTGGAGGCCGCTTTTCAAACACTATCGGTGCCCTATGTGCTGCCCCTATTCTTGCTTACCTACAGCCAGGAGAGAAATTCATTGTGGACACAGATGCAAGTAACGTCGGAATTGGAGTTCTCTCTCAAGTACAGGACGGACAAGAGCGTGTCACAGCTTACTTCAGCAAGACGCTGAACAAAGTAGAGAGAAATTACTGCGTATCACGACCAGAACTGCTTGCCATAGTGAGGACACTGGAACATTTCCACAAGTACCTCTACGGACAACAGTTCAATCTGCGAACCGACCACTCTGCGTTTACCTGGCTTATGAGTTTCAAGAATTTGGAAGGACAAACTGCGCGCTGGATACAGCGTCTACAGGAGTACAACTTTACTTCTGAGCATCGTCAAGGCTGGAGACGTAACAACGCCGACGCCCTTTCTAGACGAGTCTGCAAAGAGCAATTTGCGCACTGCGACAAATTTGAGACACGGGCAGATGTAAAGCAAATACGCGCAATTGGAACCCTACCGGCAGCCGGCTGGGACCCGGTTACCCTAAGAGATGAACAGCTAAAAGACCCAGACATATGGCATATTCTACAGGAATTAGAAAACGGCCAAAGACCGAAACGGCAGGACATTGCGGATTGGAGTCCCACGGACAAAAGCTACTGGGCCCAGTGGAAATCGCTCTCTGTGAGAAACGGCGTACTAGAGCGCGACTGGGAATTCGCCAACGGAAGACATCAAACAGCCCAGATAATTATTCCTCGGAGCAGGGTGAAGGACGTTCTGAGCGAACTACACGGTGGACCGTCAGGAGGTCACTTCGGTGTCAACAAAACTCAATAAGGTTCGACAGAGATTCTACTGGCTCCAAGTGAGAACCGATATTGAGAAATGGTGTCGACAGTGTGACACATGTGCAGCCAGCCGGGGACCGCGGAAAAGGAATCGCGGGCAAATGCACTCGTATAATGTCGGTGCTCCATTCGAGAGAGTAGCTATTGATATAGCAGGACACTATTTAGGGTCCTGCTATATCAATAGCAGTTGGCCCTATATCAATTGCAGTTCTTCTGGCCCTTTGGGCCAGAAGAACTATGAATATCAGTTGGTGCCCTTGGTCTTTCTCTTTGAAGGACAGATTTCGCAATGGGCCATATACACTGAGATGTGACTTAAGCTTTACTTATTTTTTTCCCACAGTTCAGCTACCTTTTTACGGGTTATTCGCCTGATTGATTTGGTGACCCAATTGACTGCCGTTTTACATGATGGATCCCTGGTTTCTTGCCACAGTTTTCGTAGCCTCTGCTTGTATTTTATCAAAAGATCTAGACCAGGAAGGTCTTTTTTATGTCTGAAAGTGTAATTTTGCTTGTCGACAACCTATATGCCGAAAAGACTCTGCAAAGTCGCGTGCCGCTTTATCGGTTTCTACCCCCGAATTAATTTCTTGTTTAGGTGATATTAATTCAGAAGCGAGGCTTTGAAACCGCTCCCAATCTATAAATTTTTCAATGGGTTCCGAAAGTTTACTAATTTTAACGTGATCCAGTGTGTGAAATACTATTGGTAGGTGATCTGATTACAAAATATCAGAGACGATGACATTAGACATTCTGATGGACCACAATGTCTAACAAGTCACCTTTGCCCGCAGGCGAGTAATGAGTAGGGCACTGTTGTGCTGAGATTTCGAAATCGACCCATATCGAATAAATCCATAACTTTAAAACCTGAGGGGTTTAAGACTTTGCTATTGCAAAATGGGTTCTTAGCATTCAAATCACCTGCCAAAATATACTTATGTCTGAAGCTTAAGAGCTCAGTGATGTCAGCATCACTCCACACTGCCTGGAGATTGATAAAGAGCTGCAAGCAGCACTTCGCTACCTGATTGATTTTGTGACCCAATTGACTGCCGTTTTACATGATGGATCCCTGGTTTCTTGCCACAGTTTTCGTAGCCTCTGCTTGTATTTTATCAAAAGATCTAGACCAGGAAGGTCTTTTTTATGTCTGAAAGTGTAATTTTGCTTGTCGACAACCTATATGCCGAAAAGACTCTGCAAAGTCGCGTGCCGCTTTATCGGTTTCTACCCCCGAATTAATTTCTTGTTTAGGTGATATTAATTCAGAAGCGAGGCTTTGAAACCGCTCCCAATCTATAAATTTTTCAATGGGTTCCGAAAGTTTGCTAATTTTAACGTGATCCAGTGTGTGAAATACTATTGGTAGGTGATCTGATTACAAAATATCAGAGACGATGACATTAGACATTCTGATGGACCACAATGTCTAACAAGTCACCTTTTCCGCAGGCGAGTAATGAGTAGGGCACTGTTGTGCTGAGATTTCGAAATCGACCCATATCGAATTAATCCATAACTTTAAAACCTGAGGGATTTAAGACTTTGCTATTGCAAAATGGGTTCTTAGCATTCAAATCACCTGCCAAAATATACTTATGTCTGAAGCTTAAGAGCTCAGTGATGTCAGCATCACTCCACACTGCCTGGAGATTGATAAAGAGCTGCAAGCAGCACTTCGCTATTACCAATTGGTAGCAGACCCCTGACGCTTCTACTGAAAGAAAGGTGGTAGTTCTATATGGTTATGGGGATCTCTTTTCTTACTGCAACGGCAGTGCCGCCCTTTCAGCCCTAGTGGAGGTCGTTTCTATAAAAGTGGCAATTTGGAATAAAAATCCTCTCATGAAGTTTGAGATGTGTCTCTGAAAACAGGGCCACATATATGTGGAGGTCTTGGAGTTGTTTACTGAGCTCATAGCGTTGCCTCCCAATGCCCTTCGCATTAAATTCTATGACTTTGAGTGGCCTGTGAACTGTAGTGGCCATTTTGCTTCATTAGGTTTAGAACAATTTTGGTAATGGCCATTATTTTTTCCTCCTCGGACACTCCACCACTGACCTCTGTCATAATCTGCTGTACTACAGTCACTACTATCAACATATTGTCGAGAGACTAGCCGTTTACATTAGTAGCCTGAACTGACAGGCCTGTTTCTGCCTGTAGTGCAGGGGCCGCGGTATAGTATGCTTCTTCGTTGTGGCTGGAGCCACCGGAAAATGGCTTTCCTGAGGGGGATAATGCTGCTCTGCTACACTGCCTCGGAGTGCCGCCGCGAAGGAGACACCTGGAGTTGCGGTGGCTGAAGAGAACACCCTCCCCGTAGTTTTGGTCGTTCTCTGAACCTTCCTTCTGTGTTGCTCTTCTTTGGCATGTTTGCAACCCCGATAATTGGCGGGATGTGGCTTTTCTCCCTCCGCCAATCGGCAGTTGCAGCATACTGGGGTTGAGGCAGAGTTCTACTTCTCTGGGCACTCCTTGTGTAAGAGGCCACCTCCGCACCATAAACAACTTTGGGGCTGTTTGCAATTAGCCCAAACGTGCCGAACTGCTGGCAGTTGTAGCACGGTTTGAGTACGCTCTTTGCTCTGTACGCCTCTACCTTGATGGCAATGTGGCAGAGGTTGTTCAGTCGGAAGACTTCTTAGGTGTTCTCCGTTCTAGGAAGTGTAATAAGGAAAAAGGGAAGGTAAATGTTATACTGTATGTTCCTTCTGGAGGAGTCCGACGACTGGTCATTTGTTTGATGTTAATGACGTTGTGGAAACTGCCCACATTCAAGCAAGCGGGACAACTCAACTTTCATTGCTTAGCAACGACGAATATACAGCTGTTGTTAAGCAAAACCTAAAACAACACAGGCAGTGACGTGTTTTCTATGCTGTCCGACACAGTGTTATATGATGAAGTTATGGCTATAAGGTGTGGTACCCCGTGTGAAGGCGGTGTCGAATACATCCACCGTGACCCTGCAAGTCGTAGAAGGCGACGAAAAGGGTAATTCTCAATTCTGAGAAAGTAAAATATGGTCGCGAGTCCCAATGGACTCGGACCCGAGTAAGAGTGCGCTGGCAAAGGCCAGCAGCATATACAAAAGACAGACCCGTACTCTCGTCAGAGAAAGCGCCCCACAGAAACATGACCGCAACCGTCAAACGATAATAATTAATATCTGGTCATGAGGCCTAAATGGGGCTCGACACCAGGACTTACTGACTGACTGACCGTCAGTAGCCACGTGACTTTGACTTTAACTATGGTGTGGTGTGGATGTTGCAAGTAGTAATATTGTTGATATTGTACAATTAGTCTTCAATTCTTCAAACGCAAGTTTTTCTGTGTATACTGTGCTACTATAATAAATTCTATGGGACAGTTCAACTTGTGGTTGTCTCTTCATATAACATCCCACATTGGTGACCCCGATAAAATATGGCGACCTTTGACAGCACAACACTAACCGGGGCCCCGAGGGTGACCGTGCGGCTCCCGCCGTTCTGGGCCGAGCAGCCTGCCATATGGTTCGCCCAGGCTGAGGCACAGTTTCCATTGGCCAACATCGGAGACGAACAAACCAAATTTTATTACACAATCTCGCAGCCGGACCAACGTTATGCGGCAAGAGTTGCGCCGCCCGTACATATACCCTACGCCACGCTCAGGGCCGTGGCCGTGGGGCGGCTGACTCCTTCGAAGGAGAGACGCATCTACCAAATCATCACGGTTGAGGAGATGGGAGACCGTAAGCCTTGGCAGTTCTTGGGGCATCTCAGAACCCTCGCCCCCGACATGCCCGAGTACATCATGCGCCCCATCTGGGCCAGTCGGCTGCCTCCCCAAATAAGGGAATACTCGCTAGCCAAAATGAGTGCATTTTGAAGCCGCCTCCCGCTGCGCAGACCGCATCACCGAGGCCGCACCGCAACCGGCGCTCGCTAGCGTTGGGCCATCACCGAACGCCGCACTCAGGCAAGAAATATAGGACCTTTCCCGACAGGTGGCAGAACTTCTGACCGAGCAGAATCTCCCCCGTAATAGCTCCAGATACCCTCCGCCCAACTCCAAGGAGCATCCTCCCAACCACAGAGATCCCCGCTACAGAACCAGAGACCTCCGCCCCGTTCCCATGAACCGCCACACACATAGATCTCCTTCCCGAGACGACCCCGCAACCACCCTCTGCTGGTACAATCGTCGATTCGATGCCCAGGCACAAAGTTGTACCCAGCCCTGCGACTACCACCAGCAGGGAAACTAAAGCAGCACACATAATCAGCGGCACATGTCTGCGCTACGAAAACAGGCCGCCTCTTCATAACGGACAGAGCCAGCAAACGGCAGTTCCTAGTCGACACGGGTTCGGACCTCTGTGTATATCCCAGCAGGCTCGTCCATCGACGCATGGATCTTACCAACTATGATCTGTGTGCGGCTAATAGCACTACCATCCACACATACGGATAGCTGTCTCTCAGCCTCAACTTCAGCTTACGCCGAAAATTCATGTGGCGCTTCGTGATGGGCGACGTCAGGCATCCTATCACTGGCGTGGACTTCCTGTCGCATTTCGGTCTTCTGGTGGACTGTCAGAACAATCGCATTCTGGACTGGGACACGACACTGCCAGACCCGGCCTCAGAAGCCGACACACTGACCCTCAGCGTAAAAACCATCAGCGACACACCGGTCGACAACCTTGTCACAGAGTTCCCGGATCTCACTCGCCAAGCCGAAGTCCAGCGCGAAGTCCACCACAGCACCGTGCATCATATACGGACGATACCAGGCCCGCCAGTGACATGCCGACCCTGGTGGCTAGCACCAGACCGGCTAGCCATAGCCAAGTCAGAGTTCGACGTCATTCTGCTTGATGGAACAGCCCGTCGCTCTGAAAGATCCTTGTCCGCGGCCCTACACGTCGTTCCCAAAAACGACAAGGTTTAGCGTCCTTGTGGCGACTATAAAGCACTAAACGCCCGGATAATCCATGACCGCTACTTCGTCCCGCATATCAATGACTTCTCCCATCAGATTTCGGTTGTTCCGTCTTCTCCAAGATCGACCTGGTGAGAGCCTACAACCAAATTCCCGTCCATCACGACGATATACAGAAGACGGCCATCACCACTCCATTCAGCCTATTCGAGTTTCCCTTCATGTCCTTCGGCCTGCTCAACGCCTCACAGACCTTCCAACGCATCATGGACGACATTCTGCGGGGACTTGACTTCTGTTTCGCTTACCTGGATGATATCCTCATCTTCTCCTGGTCTCTAGAGGAACACGAGCAACACCTACAGGCACTCTTCGACCGACTGCAGAAGTATGGGTTCCTCATAAACATTGAGAAGTGCGTTTTCCGAGTACCTGAGATCACCTTCTTCGGTTTTAAGGTGTCCGTCGAAGGTTCCAAACCGCTAGAAGAACGAGTGGCTCACCTCCAGGAATGTCAACCTCCCACAACCGCCAGTCAGCTCCGCCGTTTCCTTGGCATGCTGAACTACTACAGGCGATTTCTGCCCCACTCGGCAAGACACCAGACACCACTGCACGACGTTCTCTCCGGACCCAAAGTCAAGGGCTCCCACCCCATCACTTGGACACGGGAGCTCCAAAGGGCCTTCGAATAGTGCAAGGAGAGTTTGTCACGCGCCACACTACTGGCTCACCCCGATCCATCCGCGCCACTTGCACTCGTCACAGATGCCTCCATGTCCGCCATTGGTGCCGTGCTACAGCAACACGTCAAGAACGCCTGGCAGCCCCTTGCATTCTTCTCAAGGAAACTCAACCCGGCCCAGCAAAAATACAGTGCGTATGACCACGAGCTGCTGGCCATCTATGAGGCCGTAGAGCACTTTCGCCACGTGCTGGAAGCGCGCCACTTCAGCATCTTCGCAGACCACAAACCTTTCACCTACGCCTTCCAGCAGAAAAGAGGCAAACGCTAACCAAGACAATTCAACTACCTGGATGTCATAGCACAATTCACGAACGACATCCGACACATCTCGGTGCAGGACAACGTTGCCGACGCGCTCTCCCGCGTCGAGTCCGTCACTCTGTCACCATCCTACGACGCATTGGCCGCATCGCAGGACAGCGACGACGAGCTCCAATCACTTCGACACTCAAACACCGCTTTGCGGCTCGAAAAGCTACCAATCCCCGGTAACACGGTGTCCATCTACTGCGATACCTCTGCCGGGAAAACTCGGCCTTACATCCCAGCTCTTCTACGGTTCGAAGTGTTCCAGACCGTCCATGATCTGTCGCACCCAGAGACCAAATCATAGGCAAAACTGTTCGCAAAGCTTTTCATGTGGCCAGGCGTGCAGAAGGATTGGCGCACCTGGGCACGTGTTTGTCATTCCTGCCAGCGCTTCAAAACTCCCGCCACACAGTGACTTAATTTGGCCACTTTACACCGCCGGTAGACAGATTTCTTCACTTCCACGTAGAGTTTCTTGGACCCTTTCCGACGTCAGGGGGCTACATATACTGCCTCACTGCAGTCGACCGTTTCTCCCGTTGGCCAGAAGCCATCCCCATCCCGAACATCACAGCCGACATTGGCACAGGCCCTACTGACCAGCTGGGTATCCCGCTTCGGTTGCCCACAGACCATCAGCACCGACCAGGGACGTCAGTTTGATTCTCAACTCTTCCATTCCCTGTCCAAGCTCTGTGGCATTCAACTCTCGCGAAAAACCGTTCACCACCCAGTTGTTAACGGACTCGTGGAACGTTTCCACCGAACACTAAAGGCAGCCTTCATGTGCCACGCAGACCAACACTAGACAGAAGCCCTACCCATGGTTTTCCTCGGAATCCGCACGGCATTCAAGGAAGACCTGTAGGCGTCAGTAGCTGAGCTCGTGTGCGGTGATCCACTAAGAATACCAAGAGAAGTACTAACTCCGACTGCCGAGCCGTGGATCCAGCGCACCTCATCACCCAACTTCGCCAATATATGGTCCGCCTCAGACCAGTTCCAGCAACACGCGAGGCCACCCCGTCTACATTCGTGCACAGCGACCTCAAGAAGTGCACGCACGTCTTCCTCCGGCGGGTCACGACTAGCAGAGCATTGGAGCTCACCTACAGCGGTCCCTATCAAGTCCTATCACGGAAGGACAAGTCAATGCAAATACTCGTGCGCGGCAGGCTCGCCACCGTGTCAACCGATAGGGTCAAACCTGCCTACCTGTTAAACGAGACAGGCCGGGGGACCACCACCAAGACCTTCAACCCGGCAGCCGACGAAACCCCAACCGCGGTTCCGCATGCCGTACCACCACAGCATGTACAACGAACTACACGCTCCGGACGTCATGTACATTTTGCTGATTGCTTCAACAGCTGAGCAACGATTTCCGCGGGGGGGGGGTAATGTGGGAACTGCCCACCTTCAAGAAAGCGTGACAAAGCAAGCTTCATTGCTTAGCAATGACGAGTAAACAGCTGTTGCTAAGCAAAGCCTACAACAACACAGGCAGTGACATGTTTTCTAGGCTGTCCGACACAGTTTTATAGAAAGATATGGCGATAAGGTGTGGTGTGGCTGCTCCTCTGAGGAGTTTCGTTTACGTCTTCTTTGTTCTCGAAATTCCTCAGCTGATTCTTCTTTCTGCTCCAACAGGAGCGACCTCGCAAATCCATGTGGATGGAAGCGTACAGGCGCATCATGGCTGTAAAGAGAGCCTTACCGTCGAGATGCTTACATAGCACTGTTCTTTCAGACTCGGATTTTGTTATGATTTTGTTCCACACTCCGCCGTTTCCATTTATGGAGGGCGATGTCTGGATAAGCTGCCCTATTGTTTGCAGGCCTTTGCTATCAGTTCGATTTCCTCCTGGCAGTCAGGGTTATTAGTTTTTAAGTTTTCGTGGTTCCCCTTAAAGGAAGCCATGATTGATGGCCACAGCGTTTCCCACAAGGTCGGTTCCGACATTTCGTCTGCTTGATAGTTCGTTGCAGACGGGACGGCCCCACCTCCGATGTACTAGACACACCGCTCACTGTGTAGTTCTTGCGCACTATTCTAACTATTACAGATAGTAAGCTGCAGATGAACACACTCCAACTCTATGATCACTCTACACATCTAGAAGAAACTCCTTTGGTAAGCGAGTGATCATAAATTCTCTAAAGCAGCAATGAAACACGTAATCTCTCGAAACCAATAACGTCTCCTCAATCCAATAAAACAGACAATATGCGATACCTGATGAGATCCTGATTCCCTTACTTTCCAAAACTGGACTTCAGAACTTACACTCTGATAATTCAATCTGATGATCGATGATGCTGGTCAAGGTCAAAGTCATGCTACAACTGACCGTCAGTCAGTCTGTCTGTCTTGGTGTCGAGCCCCAGCTGTGCTCATGACCAGATGAATGAAAGTTACTGATTTGTCTATATGTATCGCCCTCTCTGACGAGAGGTCGGGTCTGTCATTTATTAGTCAGTCTGTATTAATAAGTCCATTGTCTGGTTTTACACATATTTACAATACACACTTATTTCTTACTTAAATGTACAATATATATACGGCCTCTGTCAGGCTAGGCACAGCAGATTATGCCCTTTTATATATTATATTTCCTAGTAGAATATTTCTTCCATTTATAGTAAGACAAGACTCAGGCAGTCGACGACCACGAGAGAAGTAGGCCCCCCGAGTATTATCTTCATTAATTCTTATATTCCAGCGCTCACAAAGGGTCTCCATTGAGCTGAGACCGCGCTGGAATTTTCTTACAATAAAACCCTCTTTGCGATCTGTCGCATATAGACATGTGTCGTCCGCAAAAAGGGCCAAATGAATACCATGGGTTTGGGGGGCATCATTTATGTACATATTGAAAAGAGTGGGGGAAAGGACAGAACCTTGTGGCACCCCTGCTTGTATTTCCCTTGGCGTTGACATTTCGCCTTCAACAGAGACCCTGAATTTACGTTTAGAGAGAAGGGACCCAATAAGCTTGGTCAAAGAGTTGGGGAATTCCAATTTTTATAACTTAAACAGCAAGCCTGAGAGCCACGTGGTATCAAAGACATTTTTAGTGTCCAAGAACCCTGCAGCCGTAGACATTTTATTGTTGAAATTAAGTGTCACGTGGTCCGCCAGCCTCATACATTGCAATGTCGTGCTGTGACGTGCACGAAAACCAAACTGACTTGCGTTGAGCAGGCCTCTTTCTTCAATGTGTTTACAAAGGAATTTCAAAATTATTTTCTCGAATAATTTTCATGTCGTGGACTGGAAGCTGATCGGACGTAAATTTGGAGGAAATTTCGGGTCTTTACCCGGTTTAGGTAAAGTTAATTTTTGCAGCTTCCCAAGTATTTGGAAAGTGAAAGAGCCGAAAGCAGTGATTGAATAAGTGAGTTAGGTCAATCAATGATCGCCTTGGAAGGTGCCTGAGGCATTCAATTGGAATGCCGTCAATTCCACAGGCCTTTTTCAATTTCAGGGATTTTATTAATTTCTGAACGTCACATGGTCTGATCCTTAGAGGGGGTTTTCATACGCGGCTTCCAGCAGAGATTGAACTCCAGCCTCCACCCGCTCTTCGTGGTTTTCGTCGCACAGGTCATGTGGCGTGAACTGAATTTCCAAACAGTCTGCAATTTTGTTGGTTTTTCAGAAGGATGAAATTTTAGGCCAGAAGAGCCATGGTCCGTGGTGCACCATGGTGCCCTTGGTCCGTCTCTCTTAAGGAGAGATTTCGCAATGGGCTATATACACTGAGTTGTGATTTATTTTTGCTTCCCACCGTTCAAGTGCCTTTTTACGGGTCATTCGCCTGATTGATTTGGTGACCCAATTGACTGCCGTTTTACACGCTGGATCCCTGGTTTCTTGCCACAGTTTTCGTAGCCTCTGTTTATATTTTATCAAACGATCTAGACCAGAAAGATCGTTGTTTATGTCCGAAAGCGTAACTTTACTTGTCGACAGCCTATATGCCGAAGCAATAGAGGCTGCAAAGTCGCGTGCCGCTTTATCGGCTTCTACCCCCGAATTAATTTCTAGTTTAGGTGATATTAATTCAGAAGCGAGGCTTTGAAACCGCTCCCAATCTGTAAATTTTTCAATGGGTTCCGAAAGATTCCTAATTTTAACATGATCCAGTATGTGGAATACTATTGGTAGGTGATCTGAGTCCAAAATATCAGAGACGATGACATCTGACACTCTGATATTTCGGTGAACCACAATGTCTAACCCGTCACCATTTCCCGCAGGTAAATAATGAGTGGTGAACTGTGGTGCTGAAATTTCAAAATCACTCCTATCCAATAAATCGACGAGTTCCTTGACCGAGGGATTTGAAACTCTGCTATTCCAAAATGGATTCTTAGCATTCAAATCACCTGCCAAAATAGACTTACGTCTGAAGCTTAAGAGCTCAATGATGTCAGCATCACTCCAGGCTTTGCCTGGAGATTTGTAAACAGCTGCAAGCAGCACTTCGCTATTACCAATTGGTATGCAGACCCCTGTCGCTTCTACTGAAACAAGGGGTGGTAGGTCTACATGATTGTGGGGAATGCCTTTTCTTACTGCAACGGCAGTTCCGCCTTTTCTGCCCGACTGGCGGTCAATTCTATAAAAGTGGTAATTTGGAATAAAGAACCTCTCATGAGGTTTCAGATGTGTCTCTGAAAACAGGGCCACATCTACGTGTAGGTCTTGCAGCTGTTTACTGAGCTCATAGCGCTGCCTTCCAATGCCGTTCGCATTAAATGCTATGACTTTGAGGGGCCTATGAATTCTAGAGGCCATTCTGTTCCATAAGACCAAGAACAATTATGGTAATGGCCATTATTTTGTCCTCCTCGGACACTGCACCACTGACCTCTGTCATAATCTGCTGTACTACAGTCACTACTCTCAACATATTGTCGAGAGATGGACTGTTTACATGAGGAGCCTGAACTGACTGGCCCGTTTCTTGTTGCATTGCAGGGGCCGGAACAATTTGCTGTCTTGCTGCGCGTGTAGAAACCACCGGAGAGGAATTTGTTTGAGGATGTTGCTTTGCGCTGCCTCTGAGTGCCGTCGCGAAGGAGACACCTGGAGTGATGACGTTTAATGAGAACACCTTCCCTGTTTGGTTCTGGGCGTTCTCTGTGTCCTCCTCGTTTGCTGCTCCACCTTGGCGTATCTGCAACCCCGATAATTGGCGGGATGCTGGTTTTCTCCCTCCGTCAGTCGGCAGTTTCAACATCCTGGAGTGAAGGCAGAATTCCCTCTTTCTGTTCACTCCTTGTGAAGGTGGCCGCCTCCGCACCACAATCAACGTGGGGTTGCTTGCAGTTTGCCCAAAAGTGGCCGAACTACTGGCAGTTGTAGCACTCTGTGAGCCCGCTTTCTCCTTTGTACGCCTCTACCTTCATGGCGATGTGGCAGAAGTTGGTCAGTCGGAAGAGTTCTTGAGACTTCTCCGTTCTTGGATGTGTGACAAGGAACAAGGGGAGGTGAGTGATATTTGTTCCTTCTGGAGGAGTCCGACTACTGGTCATTTGTTTGACGCTAATGACATCAAACACCAGACTCACCAGACCGTCAGAGGTATCTTCTGCTGGATTATTTTCTGGAAGGTGACGGATAACAGCTTTGATGTTTTTCTCAGACTTGGGATAGTACGTAAAGTATGATAGGTTGTTACTTTCTAGGAAATTTTTGATGACGGAAATGTCCGCCATTTCCTTCGTGACAATTCTGGTCCCACTACTGGTGTTGCGGAACTCAAAATTGCTCAAATAGTTCTTTGACCTTCCTCTGCAACTGCATCAGATTTTCCGTGGTGGTTAGTACACTTGGAGACGACCTACCTGGCTTGTAGTCCTATGGCTGATGTTCTGCCGACTTGTTGGCTGTCTCCTCCACGTCCTTTCCTGATGTCCTCAGGGGCGCAATGAAGTTATTTGTGTCTACTTCATGCTGGGATTTTATTCTAGGATTCCTGGGGCTTGGCGATGGCTTCGGTTTTTTAGTCCGTTCTCCTGAGGAGTTTCGCTTTCGGCTCCTTTGCTCGCGAAATTCCTCGGCTGAAACGTCTTTTTGTTTTGTTCCAGCAGGAGAGACTCTCGCATCTCCCTGTGGATGGCAGCATAGAGGCGCAGAATGACTGTAAAGTGCGACTTGCCGTCGAGGTGCTTACACAGCACTGTCCACTACTCGGATTTCGTTATAGGTTTATTCCATACTGCGAACGTTTCCATTTATGGAAGGTGATGTATGGATAAGCTGACCTATAATTTGTAAGCCTTTGCCCAGTTACTCAATAACTTACTGGCAGTCAGGATTTCTATTTCTTAAGTTTAAGTGGTTCCTGTCAAAGGAAGCCACGATTGAATTCCACCGCGTTTCACTAGATGTCGGCTCCGTCATTTCGTCCGTTGCAGACGGGACGGCCCCCACCTCCGATGCACTACCCACGCACTATACACTTGTAGCAGAATAGTCAATCAGGTAAGCTGCAGACGAACACACTCCAAGACTATGGTCACCCGAGAGAGCTCAAATGCTTCATCGGTAAGCGTCTCTCCAACTAATCTCCTGATCTGCAACCTTCGAATCTCACTCCTGCCAAACTTCAATCAATCAATCAATCAATCAGTCCTCGATTTCTCCGTGAATTACACTCGGCCTCCCTCACTCTACTCCACAAAATTTTTCTGAGAACATCCTGAGTCTGAGTGTGAGTCTGAGTCTGAGTCACGTTGCAACTGACGGTCAGTCAGTCTGTCTGTCTTGGTGTCGAGCCCCAGCTGTGGCTCATGACCAGATATTTCTTTTGAATTAAAGTTACTCTCTTGTCCATGTGTAGAGCCCTCTCTGACGAGAGGTCGGGTCTGTCATTTGTCAGTCAGTCTGTAGTACTAAGTCCACTGTCTGTATTTACACATATTTATAATACATTTATTTCTTATTTAAATGTATATTTATACACGGCCTCCGTCAGTCCAGGCTAGGTACAGCAGATTATGCCCTTTATATATATATATATATATATATGTATATATATATATATCCTAGTAGTATTAGCTACCACGGCAGTCTAGTCACTTGAACGGCCGTATGCCTGACCGCCGCCAAGTTTAAGCATCTTATACTTTCGCCTTGTCCGATGTTGCGAACATTCTCATTATCATGATTTTGTATGACTTCTGCTTGTTGCCTGCATAATTTTGTTCTGTAATCATATACGTACGGGATTTTGAATGCAATGTGCAAATCGCGGACCGGTGTGCGCCTTGGAAATTGCCAATCACGTGGAGAACCTTGTTTTGCAAGCGCTGTAATTTCACTAGATGAGTGTCTGCCGCAAACTCCAAGGCGGGACTAGCATAAGTCATTACGGATTTAATAAGGGCTTTATGGAGGGTTAGTATTGTAACGTGTTTCCTCGTTACTGATCCCACTTCTTACACCAGTTGTAACGTCTTTCGCTACAGAAGACGCCGTAGAGATAGTTAATTGGTTTATTTAACAATCTACAAATAACGGCTACAATTAATTATCACAAGGTTACGGGTTTCCACAGTTTACAAACCCTACAACACAATCTCTTAACACTGTCTTCAAGAGTCTTCCAATATTAACAACGCGGGAGCTATACAAATCTCCCTGAATTACACACTCCGAGTATAACTGTACTACAGCACTCACTATGTCTGGAAAGCACACGAAAAGTCTTC
>NW_019739607.1:80567-85758 GCF_002891405.2 Cryptotermes secundus
CATAGTCTGCTGTACTGAGCCTGGACTGACAGAGGCCTTGTATATATTTTACATAAAAGTAAGAAATAAGTGTGTATTGTAAATTTATGTAAATACAGACCGTGTACATATTAATAGAGGCTGACTGACAAATGACAGACCCGACCTCTCGTCAGAGAGGGCGCCCCTCATAGACAGGACAGTAACTTTCATTCCAAAAAATATCAGGTCATGAGTCCNCTGGCAATGAGCCCCAGCTGAGGCTCAACACCAAGACAGAGAGACGGACTGAACGTCAGTTGTAACAGGATTCTGACTCTGGAGGTTCCCACAGGTGAGATTGATTTCCTCAGGACCTTTGTCTGTGATTTGTTGCCTGCAAGCGGGTGCTATCAATATTTTTATAGGTGTGACACTGGTTGTTTCATGTGAAAAGTAAGAGAATTATATATCAGAGTATCATACTACTGTATAATATTAATAAAATTTGTATGAATTTATGATGTTCAAGTGCGAGAATATTTGCTTAAATTGTGTGCAGAATACTACAGTCACTGGAACTGAATATAAATTACATGTATATAAGGATAAATTGTGAACCATTGTAAATTTTCATGGCTTCTTGTAACAGATTACTTTTAATGTCTAATAGGGGTGTTCATTCTATTACAAGACACACCGATAAATGTACAATGCATCATGAACTTGACACTTTGTGTTCACATTTGTTTTGTGCAGGTCGAACCAAGGGAGACTTTCAACATCAGCAGATATCAAAAATCAAAAGTGAATATAGAAGCAGCAAGAGACGTGGCTCTGATCTCATCAAATTTGGGACAATTAGCAAGCATCATTAATAATAAAAAATACAATTTCATTGGCATCTTTGCCCTAGTGTTCCTCACATTCACCCTCACTCTGCAGGTAAATGTAGTTATGATGAGTAGTGTAATATATTACTCTGAACTACAATGTACAGAGTGAACCAAAAGTCTGACACTTCTGCATATTTAATCCTCTGTCACACCTAACACCATACACATTAATTCATTCATATTTCCTATTGCTCCCCTGAAGCATAGGGCATCTGTGAAATGCATCATTTCAGTGTGGTAGGACTCCTGGACAAGGGAATGGCCCATCGCAAAGGATGCTGACTAAAACAGAATAAACGCACACATACATCCGTGCCTCGAGTGGGAATTGAAGCCACAATCCCAGCAGTCAAGTGAGCGAAGACAGTGCATGTCTTAGAATATGTGGCTACTGTGATCGGCCCATACACTTCAGTAAGTTAAATAATCCCATTGCTATGAATAACAAAATAAATCACAGTAATATGAAGAAATATATTGCAGTATGTGGTCTATTGCTTTATTTATACCGAAGTCCAGGGAACTTGATTATACCGAGACTAAGGCTTCATCGTCCTATTGTCTTTCCTTTTGAAATCAATGGAGAAAGTAGTAGGTAGAAACATTAGGGATGGTGCACTGAAAATTCATTCTCTGCACCGAAACCAACCATAATTACCTATACTGTCACTATATGGTGGCTTAGAGTAAAACTTAAAACAAGTCAGGCTGAACTAAGCAAATTGCAAAGGTCAACCTGCATGGGAATTACGAGAGCAATGAGAACACCTCCAACAACTGCAATGGAAATTCTACTAGGACTCCCTCAACTGCATTTGGAGATGGAAGTAGAGGCCAATTTAGGAAATTACAGATTACGTTGCAATGATCCATGGAGACCTAAATCCGAAGAAGACACACCGATAAAGGTGTAATGCATCGTGAACTTGACACTTTGTGTTCAAATTTGTGTTGTCCAGGTGGAACCAAGGGAGCCTGTGGGCCTCAGCAAATATCAGAAAGCCAAAGCAAACGCAGAAGCTTGAATAGACGTTTCTCTATTCTCATCAAATTTGGGCCAATTAGCAAATATAATTAATAATCATAATATAATTTCATTTGCATCTTTGCTCTAGTGCTCCTCACATTCAGCCTCACTCTGCAGGTAAATGTAGTTATGATGAGTGGTGCCATATATTACTCTGAAATGCAATGTACAGAGTGAGCCAAGTCTGACACTTCTGCATATTTAATCCTTTGCCACACCTAACACCATACACATTCAGTCATTCATTCATATTTCCTGTTGCTCCCTCTGAAGCATTGGGCATCTGTGAAATGCTTCATTTCAGTTCGGTAGGACTCCTGCACAAGGGATTGGCCCATCACAAGGGCTGCTGCTTACAAGCAGAATAAATGCACACATACATCCATGCCTCAAACGGGATTTGAACCCACAATTCCAGCATTCGGTGAGCGAAGACATGGTGTCAATGCAGTAGAACTCCGACCATATTTCCTTCCTCTTAGAACTTAACTCCTGTAGAAGGTCATCATAGACCTCTGTGTTTGGCAGGATCAGTAGTTTTTGACGTATATCTTGAATGGCAAATGTTTCCCTGGCCTGTATGTATGACTTAATATACTTTGTATAACACTATTTCAAAATTGCCTGATGTGCGACCACACTGTAATTTACAGCATTCTGTATGTTTATGTATAGAATCTCATAAAAAGTATTATGACACATTGTTATATCGTGGTGACAGAGGGCGTGGAGGTGTCCCGCTCTGTCACCCGGTTTAGTATGCTGCCACCATCTTGTTATGTCAAGAAAACTCAAGTAAACTTATCGATCGCTTTCGTCATTGGTCCTGGATTTAACTCGCAATTCGCTGAAGCTTCGGGAGGTGCTGGAATCGTCAGGGAAGAAGATAACACCTGAGGGGATGCTAAGTTCAATTAACATCACAGCGCATTTCTATCCTACTCTATTCACCTATGTCGCTATATATATAATATATACACATTTTGCCGACGTTTGTCGGTTCGCTTTACATTTGGTTATGACCCTGTAGTACACACATTAGTCATACTGTCACCCTGATATTGGGTATCCTATACCTATATCTCTCTTTTTCCGTAAATCTAGCCCATCTAATTTTCACTTTCTCTCCCTGGGGTTTGCACTTTAATATTATCACACTTAATATTCATGGCTTATATGCAGTAAGTCTACTTACGTGAGCTGAGGAAACAGGCGCTCGCCATCACCCTATTGGCGATAGCCTTCGGCTGAACTCTGTATCAATTAATATTAAAAAAGTTTTCTGATTGATTCCTGTCGAGTTTATGTACCCTCTTTTTTGCTGACTCGCTGGATTCCGGGGTGTATTGGCCCGCCCATTCTGACGTGATTTTTGGTCAGTGTGGCCCACTCATTGGCTTTTTATCGAAAGGGGGTTGGCTCTTGCAGGTCTACCGCCCTCTCCGACTCAGCGTTTTCCTCATGCCATAGTTCTTTTATGACCCACTTCATATAGCTTCTTCCTCAATGTCAGCGTTATTACGCTCTCGCGCTAACATTCTGATTACTAAGCTATTGCCTGTTACACTTCTTTGCAAACCCAAGCTTCCTGGTACGTTTCATTATTTCTATGTCTTAATCTTAAAGTCTCAATATCCTTATTCTAAATTTACCCAAAAACATATCTACTTGTACATAACACTTGCGCCATTACATCCCCCGCACAAAACGTGGGATATTTCCTGTAGAAGAAATATTACACTTGTTTTCTACACATGCTTACTTACAGTCCCTTCCAGCTACTTTTCATCAACGTTACAAATATCATTCATTTATTACATCAATTTTCTTTATTGTCTGTTATTGTTCTCTTACTGTCCCATTGATTCACTTTCACTTTGGTTTGGTTCCTTCACCGGAAAACTGTAGTCTCGGAGGGGGTTCCGAAGTCTCTGGTCTGCTCGTCTCCTTCAGTTGCCGTCTCTCTCTCGATCCCTCTTTGGGCTCGTCCCTTGGGTGGTCCGGGTTGTCGCCCTTGGTGTTATCTGCTATGGCCATCCCCCTAGCGCCGCAAGCTCGGAAGATGAGTAACGCTCGTCGGTGTCTTCATAGACACAGACCGAGTACCGCACTGCTGCTAGCGAACCGGGGACGGCCCCGCTGCACATCCATCTCTGTGTTAGGAGCCTGGCCTCCCACCTGCTGTCGTAGTTGGGTCATTGTCCTGGAGGCGGCGCCGGAAGTTGATCCGTCCTCCGGGCCTTCCCATGCGTCCCATACATCTCCTAGCAACCCTTGCTGCTGCTTCAAATATGTGGCCTCCTCTGAGTGCATGAGGTACGGCGCCTCCGGCGCCATTATTCCGGGGTTGTTCCGACGCTCTTGGAATCGAACTGACGACTCGCGGCAGTGTCAGCTGTCCGATGATCAGGTCACAGACATCTGGATGTGTGATGATGCCTGTGCCTTCTATGCTCGTTATGTTCATGGGGCATCCTTGAGAGCTTATAAACCTGCACTCAACCTTTGTAAGCTTCCCCACCGCATATAGCCATGAGCTTTCACTAGGGTGTTTCCCAAACACTGGTCTGAAATTTTCTGACAAATTCTCTCGTGTACAAGACAAATATCCTTGTCATGTTCCGAAAAATAAACTACTCAAACAAGTTTCGTAATTTCTCTCAACTGTCGGATCTGTTCGTTTACATATAGCAATCTTTCCCTCTACATTTTTGAACATACCCTGTCGGTAAAATCATGTAACTTCTCTTATCGGAGGACACTGCTAGTCTTTCCCTTCCTGTTTGTACCTGAACAAACTTGCCTAAATTGGGTTCGAATGAGGGTAACGGTATAGGTTCGTAAACGGTGTGGGTTCGCTGTTCGGTTCGTAAGGGTAGTTGGACAATGAGGCGAATTGCTTCGCTCGCAACCAGTACCGCAACCTCCTAAGATGCATAAAACAAATGCATATTGTCCGGTTTCAAGGCTATTATGAACGAGTAACCTTGCTCCAGTTGCACGTAAATATCGCGCAAAATCGCGAATAACTTGTGTGAGAGCAAAAAACTGGCAGTCAATCGGTGTAACGTTGCTATATCTAAGCTTAAAGCTAAGCTTGTCATCATCATCATCATCAGCAGCAGCAGCAGTAATCTGTCAAGACGACAGGTCCACAGTCTCTTTCAAAACAATTCCTCCACTTAATGCGATCTAGAGCTTTCTCCTTCAAATGACAGTATCCTCTTCTGTCCCCAAGGTCATCCAGCATCTTCTTACGTCTTCTTCCTCGTCTTCTTGTCACTTCTATCCGCCCATCTATCTTTCCTTC
>NW_019739607.1:91031-93678 GCF_002891405.2 Cryptotermes secundus
TTTACACGGGAAAGACGCTAGCGTGCCTTCAGGTAAACTGTTCCAATCTTTTATGGTCCTATTTACAAAGGAATATTTGCCAACATCTGTTCTATGCTTCCTACTCCTAACTTTCCAACTATGATCGCCCCTACTCAGGTAGCATGGTTTTAGGAGGCTATTTCCTATCGCTTTCCAAGACGGACTCCTAGTGTATGCCTTATAAAGGGCGCACAGTAGGGCTACCAGTCTAAGTTGTGCCAAAGTTTCCCAACCAGATTCATCTGAATGATTGTAGTGTCTCAAATTTGAGTTTGGAAATGTAAGCCATTACCTAAATGTTCGAGACTTGCGAAAAGTGTTTTACAACCATTACATAGTATGACAACACCTGGACAGGCAACTAGGTTAAGAATGTCGATGATCAGCATTTATGCGTAATCGCATAAATAAGAAGCTCGCTAACGGGGCCACTGGAGTATCGTAATATTACCGCATAAACAACGATGAGACGCCATGGGCCCGCCCACATCCCCAGGGAATAACCAATTCGAATATAACTTTGAGAATTGAGAACAAAAGGGAGGAGTTAACTACCCTCTGTCGTCAACAGCTGAATTAGCAAATTGAAACTATAAATTACTGAATTTCGAGAGACTTGTGATCTGATCTAACACATAATATTGAGTTGTCAGCAGGAGGCTCTAGTCGATATGTGTGCCACAAGATGGTGGATGGCGACAGTTATCTACATTTGTATTACAAGTAAGTCTCTTTGCTCATATACGCCATGCTGTTAAACATTAGTGTTGATAAAAGTGTTGTTGTGTGATCTTAAGTGCAGTCTCCAGTGTACCCCAGCGAGAGCCAGGGTAGACTGAAAATTTAGCCGCTCTTCTTTGTACACGATTTAAAGCTCTTACCTGCCAATCTCTGTATGGGTCCCAGCATACCGCTCCATATTCAAGTATCGGTCTCACTAATGACGTATAAGCTAGACGTTTCGTATTATTATTTCCCTGTCTCAGTATACGCATTATTGCATTCTATGCTTTCCGTAGCGTATAGTTTACATGATCAGCCCAGCTTAGATCGCTACGTATGATTATTCCCAGGTACTTAAAGCTATTTACCTCCGGTATTAATTGACCCCCAAGATAATATGTCAGTCGTTCCTTTACCCTAGCTCTCGTGAAACCTACAGCTTTACTCTTATCTGGATTTATCTTCATCTCATTTTCTACCGCCCAATTCCCTAATTTATTTAGATCCGTCTGTAATTTACCTGTGTCACTACTATCCAGTATTTTCCTGTATATGATGCAATCGTCTGCAAATAGCCGTATATTTGAGTCGATGCCCCTCCAAATATCGTTAACATAAACTAGGAATAGTAGCGGTCCTAAAACACTCCCTTGCGGCACTCCCGACGTCACTCTGACGTCATCAGATAAGTGTCCGTCTATTCTTACCCTCTGTGAGCGTCCTAAAAGAAATTCCTTTATCCATGCAACTACCTTCAAGTCCACTTCGGTTTGCCCTACTTTTTTAAGTAACCTATCATGCGGGACCAAATTGAAGGCCTTAGAAAAATCTATAATTATCGCGTCTGTCCTGACCCCCTTGTCCATCGTATCAGCAATATCCTGACAAGCTGTTATTAATTGGCTTTCACACGAATGCCCTGGCCTAAAGACATGTTGGCCCTCGTAAAGCCATTCACTCTTTTCCCAAATTTGCCTTAGATACCCTGCTATAGCATGTTCCATTAGTTTTCAGACCACTGATGTTAAACTGTGCAACCGTCCCGCCTCCTGTAGCTTCCTTCCCGTTCGTCGTCGTTGCTGCTGCTTCTTCTTCTTTCGGTCACTCCCGTTTCCCCCCTTACCACATTAGTTTTATCTCAGGGTTGGTTGGGCGCCTGTGGGGTGGAGGAAACCTAGGAGTTCTTGGTAGGGCATGAGACCCTCTCAGGGTGTTGCACTGGTTACATTCGGGGTGACCCTATTTATTGAATACCAGACTAACTCGAATAGTGGTTGCTTTTATTCATTCACTCTTACACTTGATTACACTTATAGGGGGTTGTTACACTGCTATAACCCACTTTTTACGGATATTCTTTTGTTTATTTAATTTTTAGAGTATATTGGGACACGTCTAAACTGATCGAGGTTTGACTTTTGTGTGTTCCACTCTTGGATACGTCTACCCTATTCAATGCCCCACTTTTGTGTCCACTCTCGGACACGTCTACCCGATTCAATGCCCCACGTTTGTGTGTCTTCCACTCTCGGACACGTCTACCCTATTCAATGCCCCACTTTTGTGTGTGTCTGCATGGCGTCAGCTTCGCCAAAGCATGGTGAAGCCAACCCACGCAAATTCCATCTCCTAGTTTCACTACTTGGGTAGTGTTAGCTGATTGGTTAGAATAAACTAATTATTTTGAATTTGACCAATAAGGTCTTGACTTGCTTGCCCTTAAGGGAAAATGCAACCAAAGCTCTTGGGATTCCCACTGACTTTATACTGTACGTCGTCATTCGTGTGGTGAAGTCCCTTAGCTTATTGCGCACAAGTTATAGCGTGCATTCCTGGGTAAGAGAGGTCCTAAATTGGGTTACCTAAGGGCAGTCCTAAGCTCCGTTCGGCTTCAATTGATCGG